>NW_028125162.1:0-149920 GCF_965194825.1 Balaenoptera physalus
CTCGCGACTGCACCATTTTCCGAGGAAAATCACTGTGTACCGAAAGTGTCATCTGTGCCTTCTGAGCAACCTCATGCCTCATGATGGTCTTTGGGCTCTACTGTTGGTATGCCGAAGGCCAGGCAGCAATGTGTTTCCTCCGTCGGAGAGCCAGATATCCACAGCTTAGAAGAATCCTCAGGAAGAGTTTTCTCCCTGGTCTGCTGTGCAATGCAAGGGGACCCCGGTTGGTACAACCTGAGCTGCACCGGAACAAACACCGCCACGGCAAGGGTGCTCAGAATTCATAGCTGACGTCTTCCCCTCGCAAGCAGCACGTCGACTTCAGATCCAGCTGGAGACTTGTGCTCTCAGCCTTTGAAGACTGTTAGGCCTTTGCAAGATCCACGGTGAGGTAGGCGACACTAAGGCGTTCACTGGCTCACGCCATTCACCTCAGGAGGACTCCTGCTTGCCAAAGTGTTGTCATGGAAGGGCCCTTGTGTGTGGCATGTGTCTATGTGGCCTGCCTGTGAACTTCAGGTACATGAGCTAGGTGTCAACCGTGAAAGTGGAGGGGGACGGGAATGGCACAATTTACCCCAGTGACAAACCGGAGAGCTGCGTCCTCAGAGCTGCCTGAGAAACAGTTCTGTTGCCCGTCTTCTATTCACCCCTGGATTACCCTGAGAGGCAACCTGAGGCAGAGTGAATTTTCTTCAACGAACCGGAGTGCGTGCAGTTCCTTGCTAGGTTCTCATCCCAAAGCCTTCTTGGCCAGTGGGAAGGAAACCTGCCCGCGTGGTGCAAGGAACGTCCGTGTTTTCGATGATGAGTGCTTAATGAAAAGCCCGGCGGTCGCCAACCTTCCCAACCCTGCGGGAATACCCGGGGAGGAACGGAGACTTTGCCCCAGGAAACAGCATGCTGGCAATTGCTTGCAAGGTGTACATCCAGCAGAGGAGGTTATCTAGGGCGTAAGTCAGCCGAGCGCCAGACTCAAGGTAAGGGGCAGTGTTTCTCTCCACCGGCACAGTCGCAGTCAGCAGTTTCAAAGAGGCCTTCCCGACTGAACTGCTGTAAATGCTGGTGTGCCTTTCAAGACTCTGAAAGGATGAGGATGCGAGCGTCTGCACCGTATGCCAAGGAAGGTCACTGTGGAGCAGAAGTGGCATCTGTGCCTGCTGAGCAACACCCAGCCACAAGGGTGTTTGGACTCTACTGTTTTGTATGCAGGAGGCTGGGCAACAACGTGTTTGCTCCATTGGAGAGCTCGATTTGGAGAGCTTAGAGGATGCCTGAAGAACACGTTTATAACGGGGCTTCTGGCCAATGCAAGGGGGCCTACTTTTGTAACCCTGAGCTGCTTTTGGAAAAACACCGGGCTTACACGAGTTCTCGGAATTCATACTAGACCTCTTGCTCCCTGAAGCAGCACCTGGACTTCACCTCTCGAGGGAGAAATAGGCAGTCGTCCTCCGGAGACTGCTACTCCTTTGCAAAATGTACCATGACCTAGGCGAAACGAAGGCATTCACTGGCTCGCGCAATTCACTTCAGGAGGAACACTGCCTTTCCAAAGTGCTTTCAGCGAAGGGGTACAGTATGTGACATGGGTCTCCTTCGGCTGCCCGGGAACGTCAGCTACATGAGCTGTGTGGCAACTGTGAAAAGGGGGCTGGACGAGCAAAGCGAAATCTGTCCTGTTGGCAAGCCGGAGAGCTGCGTGCTCAGAGCTGCCTGAAAAGAAGTCCCTCTGCCCGTCTTGTACTCACCGTAGGAGTTCCCTGGGAGGCAAAGTGAGGAAGAGTGAGTTTTCTCGAAAGAACAAGGGGGTGTGTGCAGTTCCTCACTAGGAGCTCATCCCAAAGCCTTCTTGGCTAGTGGTTAGGAACCCTGCCACCATGCGGCCAAAGGAAGGACCGCGTGTGCCATGAAAAGTGTGGCAGTGCAGCTCCTTCTGAGAAGCCTCAGTGAAGGTACTGCTTTAACACTGGTAGGCCTCTCAGGACTGCAGGCTCTCACGCCTGGACCCAGGTCAAGGAAGCACACGTTGTAGCCAAAGTGTCAACTGCGGCTTCCGAGTAACCTGCAGCCACATGGGTGGTTGGCCTCCACTCTGTGCATGCAGAGGCCTGGGCCACACACGGCTTGCTCCGGCGGAGAGCCAGACCTCCAACTCTGGAAAGCAGTCTTGGTAACAGAGTGGGGGACGGTGTCACGTGCAATGCCTGTCAGACTCCCGGCTTGGCTCTTAGCTGCACTGAATCATATCCGGCGAGTAACATGGATTCTACGAACTCAAAGCTGACGACCCTTCACCTCCAGTAGAAATGTGATTTTACAACCAGCCTGCAATGATGGACACCTTTCCCGAAGCACTGCTGGGAGATGGAAAGTTCCGTAGCGACAACGCCTGACTGAAGCGCTGTCGTGGCTAGCCACGTCACCTTGCGCAGAACCTCTGCTTACAAAGACTCCTCACAGGAGCGCCTGCTGTGTCACATGGCTCTCTTGTAGCTGAGCAGAAGGTGCTTCTCCACAGGCTGGGTTTGCACGTAGAAACTGGATCCTGAGGGCTCAAGCATTATTGGCTCCTCTGGAACAGGAGGCTTGGGGCCAGAAAACTGAAGGCAAAGCACGGGGGCGGGTGTGGGCGGCCGCCCATCTTGGGCGCCCTGCAGGAATCCCTCAGGAGGAAGAGTGAGTTTTCTCGAAAGAAACAGTGTGCCTGCCACTCCTTGCCAGGAGGTCATGCAGCAGACTACTTCAGCTAAGGCGAATGTCGGCTGAGCGGCCTACTCAACGTAAGGGGCAATGTTTCCATCAGCAAACTTGGCGGTCACAAGTAGACCCGAGGCTTTCACCACTGAAGTGCTGTAATGCTGGTGTGCCTTTTACATAGCTGAGGACGCTCGCGACTGCACCATTTTCCGAGGAAAATCACTGTGTACCGAAAGTGTCATCTGTGCCTTCTGAGCAACCTCATGCCTCATGATGGTCTTTGGGCTCTACTGTTGGTATGCCGAAGGCCAGGCAGCAATGTGTTTCCTCCGTCGGAGAGCCAGATATCCACAGCTTAGAAGAATCCTCAGGAAGAGTTTTCTCCTGGTCTGCTGTGCAATGCAAGGGGACCCCGGTTGGTACAACCTGAGCTGCACCGGAACAAACACCGCCACGGCAAGGGTGCTCAGAATTCATAGCTGACGTCTTCCCCTCGCAAGCAGCACGTCGACTTCAGATCCAGCTGGAGACTTGTGCTCTCAGCCTTTGAAGACTGTTAGGCCTTTGCAAGATCCACGGTGAGGTAGGCGACACTAAGGCGTTCACTGGCTCACGCCATTCACCTCAGGAGGACTCCTGCTTGCCAAAGTGTTGTCATGGAAGGGCCCTTGTGTGTGGCATGTGTCTATGTGGCCTGCCTGTGAACTTCAGGTACATGAGCTAGGTGTCAACCGTGAAAGTGGAGGGGGACGGGAATGGCACAATTTACCCCAGTGACAAACCGGAGAGCTGCGTCCTCAGAGCTGCCTGAGAAACAGTTCTGTTGCCCGTCTTCTATTCACCCCTGGATTACCCTGAGAGGCAACCTGAGGCAGAGTGAATTTTCTTCAACGAACCGGAGTGCGTGCAGTTCCTTGCTAGGTTCTCATCCCAAAGCCTTCTTGGCCAGTGGGAAGGAAACCTGCCCGCGTGGTGCAAGGAACGTCCGTGTTTTCGATGATGAGTGCTTAATGAAAAGCCCGGCGGTCGCCAACCTTCCCAACCCTGCGGGAATACCCGGGGAGGAACGGAGACTTTGCCCCAGGAAACAGCATGCTGGCAATTGCTTGCAAGGTGTACATCCAGCAGAGGAGGTTATCTAGGGCGTAAGTCAGCCGAGCGCCAGACTCAAGGTAAGGGGCAGTGTTTCTCTCCACCGGCACAGTCGCAGTCAGCAGTTTCAAAGAGGCCTTCCCGACTGAACTGCTGTAAATGCTGGTGTGCCTTTCAAGACTCTGAAAGGATGAGGATGCGAGCGTCTGCACCGTATGCCAAGGAAGGTCACTGTGGAGCAGAAGTGGCATCTGTGCCTGCTGAGCAACACCCAGCCACAAGGGTGTTTGGACTCTACTGTTTTGTATGCAGGAGGCTGGGCAACAACGTGTTTGCTCCATTGGAGAGCTCGATTTGGAGAGCTTAGAGGATGCCTGAAGAACACGTTTATAACGGGGCTTCTGGCCAATGCAAGGGGGCCTACTTTTGTAACCCTGAGCTGCTTTTGGAAAAACACCGGGCTTACACGAGTTCTCGGAATTCATACTAGACCTCTTGCTCCTGAAGCAGCACCTGGACTTCACCTCTCGAGGGAGAAATAGGCAGTCGTCCTCCGGAGACTGCTACTCCTTTGCAAAATGTACCATGACCTAGGCGAAACGAAGGCATTCACTGGCTCGCGCAATTCACTTCAGGAGGAACACTGCCTTTCCAAAGTGCTTTCAGCGAAGGGGTACAGTATGTGACATGGGTCTCCTTCGGCTGCCCGGGAACGTCAGCTACATGAGCTGTGTGGCAACTGTGAAAAGGGGGCTGGACGAGCAAAGCGAAATCTGTCCTGTTGGCAAGCCGGAGAGCTGCGTGCTCAGAGCTGCCTGAAAAGAAGTCCCTCTGCCCGTCTTGTACTCACCGTAGGAGTTCCCTGGGAGGCAAAGTGAGGAAGAGTGAGTTTTCTCGAAAGAACAAGGGGGTGTGTGCAGTTCCTCACTAGGAGCTCATCCCAAAGCCTTCTTGGCTAGTGGTTAGGAACCCTGCCACCATGCGGCCAAAGGAAGGACCGCGTGTGCCATGAAAAGTGTGGCAGTGCAGCTCCTTCTGAGAAGCCTCAGTGAAGGTACTGCTTTAACACTGGTAGGCCTCTCAGGACTGCAGGCTCTCACGCCTGGACCCAGGTCAAGGAAGCACACGTTGTAGCCAAAGTGTCAACTGCGGCTTCCGAGTAACCTGCAGCCACATGGGTGGTTGGCCTCCACTCTGTGCATGCAGAGGCCTGGGCCACACACGGCTTGCTCCGGCGGAGAGCCAGACCTCCAACTCTGGAAAGCAGTCTTGGTAACAGAGTGGGGGACGGTGTCACGTGCAATGCCTGTCAGACTCCCGGCTTGGCTCTTAGCTGCACCGAATCATATCCGGCGAGTAACATGGATTCTACGAACTCAAAGCTGACGACCCTTCACCTCCAGTAGAAATGTGATTTTACAACCAGCCTGCAATGATGGACACCTTTCCCGAAGCACTGCTGGGAGATGGAAAGTTCCGTAGCGACAACGCCTGACTGAAGCGCTGTCGTGGCTAGCCACGTCACCTTGCGCAGAACCTCTGCTTACAAAGACTCCTCACAGGAGCGCCTGCTGTGTCACATGGCTCTCTTGTAGCTGAGCAGAAGGTGCTTCTCCACAGGCTGGGTTTGCACGTAGAAACTGGATCCTGAGGGCTCAAGCATTATTGGCTCCTCTGGAACAGGAGGCTTGGGGCCAGAAAACTGAAGGCAAAGCACGGGGGCGGGTGTGGGCGGCCGCCCATCTTGGGCGCCCTGCAGGAATCCCTCAGGAGGAAGAGTGAGTTTTCTCGAAAGAAACAGTGTGCCTGCCACTCCTTGCCAGGAGGTCATGCAGCAGACTACTTCAGCTAAGGCGAATGTCGGCTGAGCGGCCTACTCAACGTAAGGGGCAATGTTTCCATCAGCAAACTTGGCGGTCACAAGTAGACCCGAGGCTTTCACCACTGAAGTGCTGTAATGCTGGTGTGCCTTTTACATAGCTGAGGACGCTCGCGACTGCACCATTTTCCGAGGAAAATCACTGTGTACCGAAAGTGTCATCTGTGCCTTCTGAGCAACCTCATGCCTCATGATGGTCTTTGGGCTCTACTGTTGGTATGCCGAAGGCCAGGCAGCAATGTGTTTCCTCCGTCGGAGAGCCAGATATCCACAGCTTAGAAGAATCCTCAGGAAGAGTTTTCTCCCTGGTCTGCTGTGCAATGCAAGGGGACCCCGGTTGGTACAACCTGAGCTGCACCGGAACAAACACCGCCACGGCAAGGGTGCTCAGAATTCATAGCTGACGTCTTCCCCTCGCAAGCAGCACGTCGACTTCAGATCCAGCTGGAGACTTGTGCTCTCAGCCTTTGAAGACTGTTAGGCCTTTGCAAGATCCACGGTGAGGTAGGCGACACTAAGGCGTTCACTGGCTCACGCCATTCACCTCAGGAGGACTCCTGCTTGCCAAAGTGTTGTCATGGAAGGGCCCTTGTGTGTGGCATGTGTCTATGTGGCCTGCCTGTGAACTTCAGGTACATGAGCTAGGTGTCAACCGTGAAAGTGGAGGGGGACGGGAATGGCACAATTTACCCCAGTGACAAACCGGAGAGCTGCGTCCTCAGAGCTGCCTGAGAAACAGTTCTGTTGCCCGTCTTCTATTCACCCCTGGATTACCCTGAGAGGCAACCTGAGGCAGAGTGAATTTTCTTCAACGAACCGGAGTGCGTGCAGTTCCTTGCTAGGTTCTCATCCCAAAGCCTTC
The DNA here is from genome assembly GCF_965194825.1 of Balaenoptera physalus. NCBI lineage: Eukaryota > Metazoa > Chordata > Mammalia > Artiodactyla > Balaenopteridae > Balaenoptera > Balaenoptera physalus. The sequence goes on from NW_028125162.1 coordinate 6,537, forward strand.
TTGGCCAGTGGGAAGGAAACCTGCCCGCGTGGTGCAAGGAACGTCCGTGTTTTCGATGATGAGTGCTTAATGAAAAGCCCGGCGGTCGCCAACCTTCCCAACCCTGCGGGAATACCCGGGGAGGAACGGAGACTTTGCCCCAGGAAACAGCATGCTGGCAATTGCTTGCAAGGTGTACATCCAGCAGAGGAGGTTATCTAGGGCGTAAGTCAGCCGAGCGCCAGACTCAAGGTAAGGGGCAGTGTTTCTCTCCACCGGCACAGTCGCAGTCAGCAGTTTCAAAGAGGCCTTCCCGACTGAACTGCTGTAAATGCTGGTGTGCCTTTCAAGACTCTGAAAGGATGAGGATGCGAGCGTCTGCACCGTATGCCAAGGAAGGTCACTGTGGAGCAGAAGTGGCATCTGTGCCTGCTGAGCAACACCCAGCCACAAGGGTGTTTGGACTCTACTGTTTTGTATGCAGGAGGCTGGGCAACAACGTGTTTGCTCCATTGGAGAGCTCGATTTGGAGAGCTTAGAGGATGCCTGAAGAACACGTTTATAACGGGGCTTCTGGCCAATGCAAGGGGGCCTACTTTTGTAACCCTGAGCTGCTTTTGGAAAAACACCGGGCTTACACGAGTTCTCGGAATTCATACTAGACCTCTTGCTCCCTGAAGCAGCACCTGGACTTCACCTCTCGAGGGAGAAATAGGCAGTCGTCCTCCGGAGACTGCTACTCCTTTGCAAAATGTACCATGACCTAGGCGAAACGAAGGCATTCACTGGCTCGCGCAATTCACTTCAGGAGGAACACTGCCTTTCCAAAGTGCTTTCAGCGAAGGGGTACAGTATGTGACATGGGTCTCCTTCGGCTGCCCGGGAACGTCAGCTACATGAGCTGTGTGGCAACTGTGAAAAGGGGGCTGGACGAGCAAAGCGAAATCTGTCCTGTTGGCAAGCCGGAGAGCTGCGTGCTCAGAGCTGCCTGAAAAGAAGTCCCTCTGCCCGTCTTGTACTCACCGTAGGAGTTCCCTGGGAGGCAAAGTGAGGAAGAGTGAGTTTTCTCGAAAGAACAAGGGGGTGTGTGCAGTTCCTCACTAGGAGCTCATCCCAAAGCCTTCTTGGCTAGTGGTTAGGAACCCTGCCACCATGCGGCCAAAGGAAGGACCGCGTGTGCCATGAAAAGTGTGGCAGTGCAGCTCCTTCTGAGAAGCCTCAGTGAAGGTACTGCTTTAACACTGGTAGGCCTCTCAGGACTGCAGGCTCTCACGCCTGGACCCAGGTCAAGGAAGCACACGTTGTAGCCAAAGTGTCAACTGCGGCTTCCGAGTAACCTGCAGCCACATGGGTGGTTGGCCTCCACTCTGTGCATGCAGAGGCCTGGGCCACACACGGCTTGCTCCGGCGGAGAGCCAGACCTCCAACTCTGGAAAGCAGTCTTGGTAACAGAGTGGGGGACGGTGTCACGTGCAATGCCTGTCAGACTCCCGGCTTGGCTCTTAGCTGCACCGAATCATATCCGGCGAGTAACATGGATTCTACGAACTCAAAGCTGACGACCCTTCACCTCCAGTAGAAATGTGATTTTACAACCAGCCTGCAATGATGGACACCTTTCCCGAAGCACTGCTGGGAGATGGAAAGTTCCGTAGCGACAACGCCTGACTGAAGCGCTGTCGTGGCTAGCCACGTCACCTTGCGCAGAACCTCTGCTTACAAAGACTCCTCACAGGAGCGCCTGCTGTGTCACATGGCTCTCTTGTAGCTGAGCAGAAGGTGCTTCTCCACAGGCTGGGTTTGCACGTAGAAACTGGATCCTGAGGGCTCAAGCATTATTGGCTCCTCTGGAACAGGAGGCTTGGGGCCAGAAAACTGAAGGCAAAGCACGGGGGCGGGTGTGGGCGGCCGCCCATCTTGGGCGCCCTGCAGGAATCCCTCAGGAGGAAGAGTGAGTTTTCTCGAAAGAAACAGTGTGCCTGCCACTCCTTGCCAGGAGGTCATGCAGCAGACTACTTCAGCTAAGGCGAATGTCGGCTGAGCGGCCTACTCAACGTAAGGGGCAATGTTTCCATCAGCAAACTTGGCGGTCACAAGTAGACCCGAGGCTTTCACCACTGAAGTGCTGTAATGCTGGTGTGCCTTTTACATAGCTGAGGACGCTCGCGACTGCACCATTTTCCGAGGAAAATCACTGTGTACCGAAAGTGTCATCTGTGCCTTCTGAGCAACCTCATGCCTCATGATGGTCTTTGGGCTCTACTGTTGGTATGCCGAAGGCCAGGCAGCAATGTGTTTCCTCCGTCGGAGAGCCAGATATCCACAGCTTAGAAGAATCCTCAGGAAGAGTTTTCTCCCTGGTCTGCTGTGCAATGCAAGGGGACCCCGGTTGGTACAACCTGAGCTGCACCGGAACAAACACCGCCACGGCAAGGGTGCTCAGAATTCATAGCTGACGTCTTCCCCTCGCAAGCAGCACGTCGACTTCAGATCCAGCTGGAGACTTGTGCTCTCAGCCTTTGAAGACTGTTAGGCCTTTGCAAGATCCACGGTGAGGTAGGCGACACTAAGGCGTTCACTGGCTCACGCCATTCACCTCAGGAGGACTCCTGCTTGCCAAAGTGTTGTCATGGAAGGGCCCTTGTGTGTGGCATGTGTCTATGTGGCCTGCCTGTGAACTTCAGGTACATGAGCTAGGTGTCAACCGTGAAAGTGGAGGGGGACGGGAATGGCACAATTTACCCCAGTGACAAACCGGAGAGCTGCGTCCTCAGAGCTGCCTGAGAAACAGTTCTGTTGCCCGTCTTCTATTCACCCCTGGATTACCCTGAGAGGCAACCTGAGGCAGAGTGAATTTTCTTCAACGAACCGGAGTGCGTGCAGTTCCTTGCTAGGTTCTCATCCCAAAGCCTTCTTGGCCAGTGGGAAGGAAACCTGCCCGCGTGGTGCAAGGAACGTCCGTGTTTTCGATGATGAGTGCTTAATGAAAAGCCCGGCGGTCGCCAACCTTCCCAACCCTGCGGGAATACCCGGGGAGGAACGGAGACTTTGCCCCAGGAAACAGCATGCTGGCAATTGCTTGCAAGGTGTACATCCAGCAGAGGAGGTTATCTAGGGCGTAAGTCAGCCGAGCGCCAGACTCAAGGTAAGGGGCAGTGTTTCTCTCCACCGGCACAGTCGCAGTCAGCAGTTTCAAAGAGGCCTTCCCGACTGAACTGCTGTAAATGCTGGTGTGCCTTTCAAGACTCTGAAAGGATGAGGATGCGAGCGTCTGCACCGTATGCCAAGGAAGGTCACTGTGGAGCAGAAGTGGCATCTGTGCCTGCTGAGCAACACCCAGCCACAAGGGTGTTTGGACTCTACTGTTTTGTATGCAGGAGGCTGGGCAACAACGTGTTTGCTCCATTGGAGAGCTCGATTTGGAGAGCTTAGAGGATGCCTGAAGAACACGTTTATAACGGGGCTTCTGGCCAATGCAAGGGGGCCTACTTTTGTAACCCTGAGCTGCTTTTGGAAAAACACCGGGCTTACACGAGTTCTCGGAATTCATACTAGACCTCTTGCTCCCTGAAGCAGCACCTGGACTTCACCTCTCGAGGGAGAAATAGGCAGTCGTCCTCCGGAGACTGCTACTCCTTTGCAAAATGTACCATGACCTAGGCGAAACGAAGGCATTCACTGGCTCGCGCAATTCACTTCAGGAGGAACACTGCCTTTCCAAAGTGCTTTCAGCGAAGGGGTACAGTATGTGACATGGGTCTCCTTCGGCTGCCCGGGAACGTCAGCTACATGAGCTGTGTGGCAACTGTGAAAAGGGGGCTGGACGAGCAAAGCGAAATCTGTCCTGTTGGCAAGCCGGAGAGCTGCGTGCTCAGAGCTGCCTGAAAAGAAGTCCCTCTGCCCGTCTTGTACTCACCGTAGGAGTTCCCTGGGAGGCAAAGTGAGGAAGAGTGAGTTTTCTCGAAAGAACAAGGGGGTGTGTGCAGTTCCTCACTAGGAGCTCATCCCAAAGCCTTCTTGGCTAGTGGTTAGGAACCCTGCCACCATGCGGCCAAAGGAAGGACCGCGTGTGCCATGAAAAGTGTGGCAGTGCAGCTCCTTCTGAGAAGCCTCAGTGAAGGTACTGCTTTAACACTGGTAGGCCTCTCAGGACTGCAGGCTCTCACGCCTGGACCCAGGTCAAGGAAGCACACGTTGTAGCCAAAGTGTCAACTGCGGCTTCCGAGTAACCTGCAGCCACATGGGTGGTTGGCCTCCACTCTGTGCATGCAGAGGCCTGGGCCACACACGGCTTGCTCCGGCGGAGAGCCAGACCTCCAACTCTGGAAAGCAGTCTTGGTAACAGAGTGGGGGACGGTGTCACGTGCAATGCCTGTCAGACTCCCGGCTTGGCTCTTAGCTGCACTGAATCATATCCGGCGAGTAACATGGATTCTACGAACTCAAAGCTGACGACCCTTCACCTCCAGTAGAAATGTGATTTTACAACCAGCCTGCAATGATGGACACCTTTCCCGAAGCACTGCTGGGAGATGGAAAGTTCCGTAGCGACAACGCCTGACTGAAGCGCTGTCGTGGCTAGCCACGTCACCTTGCGCAGAACCTCTGCTTACAAAGACTCCTCACAGGAGCGCCTGCTGTGTCACATGGCTCTCTTGTAGCTGAGCAGAAGGTGCTTCTCCACAGGCTGGGTTTGCACGTAGAAACTGGATCCTGAGGGCTCAAGCATTATTGGCTCCTCTGGAACAGGAGGCTTGGGGCCAGAAAACTGAAGGCAAAGCACGGGGGCGGGTGTGGGCGGCCGCCCATCTTGGGCGCCCTGCAGGAATCCCTCAGGAGGAAGAGTGAGTTTTCTCGAAAGAAACAGTGTGCCTGCCACTCCTTGCCAGGAGGTCATGCAGCAGACTACTTCAGCTAAGGCGAATGTCGGCTGAGCGGCCTACTCAACGTAAGGGGCAATGTTTCCATCAGCAAACTTGGCGGTCACAAGTAGACCCGAGGCTTTCACCACTGAAGTGCTGTAATGCTGGTGTGCCTTTTACATAGCTGAGGACGCTCGCGACTGCACCATTTTCCGAGGAAAATCACTGTGTACCGAAAGTGTCATCTGTGCCTTCTGAGCAACCTCATGCCTCATGATGGTCTTTGGGCTCTACTGTTGGTATGCCGAAGGCCAGGCAGCAATGTGTTTCCTCCGTCGGAGAGCCAGATATCCACAGCTTAGAAGAATCCTCAGGAAGAGTTTTCTCCCTGGTCTGCTGTGCAATGCAAGGGGACCCCGGTTGGTACAACCTGAGCTGCACCGGAACAAACACCGCCACGGCAAGGGTGCTCAGAATTCATAGCTGACGTCTTCCCCTCGCAAGCAGCACGTCGACTTCAGATCCAGCTGGAGACTTGTGCTCTCAGCCTTTGAAGACTGTTAGGCCTTTGCAAGATCCACGGTGAGGTAGGCGACACTAAGGCGTTCACTGGCTCACGCCATTCACCTCAGGAGGACTCCTGCTTGCCAAAGTGTTGTCATGGAAGGGCCCTTGTGTGTGGCATGTGTCTATGTGGCCTGCCTGTGAACTTCAGGTACATGAGCTAGGTGTCAACCGTGAAAGTGGAGGGGGACGGGAATGGCACAATTTACCCCAGTGACAAACCGGAGAGCTGCGTCCTCAGAGCTGCCTGAGAAACAGTTCTGTTGCCCGTCTTCTATTCACCCCTGGATTACCCTGAGAGGCAACCTGAGGCAGAGTGAATTTTCTTCAACGAACCGGAGTGCGTGCAGTTCCTTGCTAGGTTCTCATCCCAAAGCCTTCTTGGCCAGTGGGAAGGAAACCTGCCCGCGTGGTGCAAGGAACGTCCGTGTTTTCGATGATGAGTGCTTAATGAAAAGCCCGGCGGTCGCCAACCTTCCCAACCCTGCGGGAATACCCGGGGAGGAACGGAGACTTTGCCCCAGGAAACAGCATGCTGGCAATTGCTTGCAAGGTGTACATCCAGCAGAGGAGGTTATCTAGGGCGTAAGTCAGCCGAGCGCCAGACTCAAGGTAAGGGGCAGTGTTTCTCTCCACCGGCACAGTCGCAGTCAGCAGTTTCAAAGAGGCCTTCCCGACTGAACTGCTGTAAATGCTGGTGTGCCTTTCAAGACTCTGAAAGGATGAGGATGCGAGCGTCTGCACCGTATGCCAAGGAAGGTCACTGTGGAGCAGAAGTGGCATCTGTGCCTGCTGAGCAACACCCAGCCACAAGGGTGTTTGGACTCTACTGTTTTGTATGCAGGAGGCTGGGCAACAACGTGTTTGCTCCATTGGAGAGCTCGATTTGGAGAGCTTAGAGGATGCCTGAAGAACACGTTTATAACGGGGCTTCTGGCCAATGCAAGGGGGCCTACTTTTGTAACCCTGAGCTGCTTTTGGAAAAACACCGGGCTTACACGAGTTCTCGGAATTCATACTAGACCTCTTGCTCCCTGAAGCAGCACCTGGACTTCACCTCTCGAGGGAGAAATAGGCAGTCGTCCTCCGGAGACTGCTACTCCTTTGCAAAATGTACCATGACCTAGGCGAAACGAAGGCATTCACTGGCTCGCGCAATTCACTTCAGGAGGAACACTGCCTTTCCAAAGTGCTTTCAGCGAAGGGGTACAGTATGTGACATGGGTCTCCTTCGGCTGCCCGGGAACGTCAGCTACATGAGCTGTGTGGCAACTGTGAAAAGGGGGCTGGACGAGCAAAGCGAAATCTGTCCTGTTGGCAAGCCGGAGAGCTGCGTGCTCAGAGCTGCCTGAAAAGAAGTCCCTCTGCCCGTCTTGTACTCACCGTAGGAGTTCCCTGGGAGGCAAAGTGAGGAAGAGTGAGTTTTCTCGAAAGAACAAGGGGGTGTGTGCAGTTCCTCACTAGGAGCTCATCCCAAAGCCTTCTTGGCTAGTGGTTAGGAACCCTGCCACCATGCGGCCAAAGGAAGGACCGCGTGTGCCATGAAAAGTGTGGCAGTGCAGCTCCTTCTGAGAAGCCTCAGTGAAGGTACTGCTTTAACACTGGTAGGCCTCTCAGGACTGCAGGCTCTCACGCCTGGACCCAGGTCAAGGAAGCACACGTTGTAGCCAAAGTGTCAACTGCGGCTTCCGAGTAACCTGCAGCCACATGGGTGGTTGGCCTCCACTCTGTGCATGCAGAGGCCTGGGCCACACACGGCTTGCTCCGGCGGAGAGCCAGACCTCCAACTCTGGAAAGCAGTCTTGGTAACAGAGTGGGGGACGGTGTCACGTGCAATGCCTGTCAGACTCCCGGCTTGGCTCTTAGCTGCACCGAATCATATCCGGCGAGTAACATGGATTCTACGAACTCAAAGCTGACGACCCTTCACCTCCAGTAGAAATGTGATTTTACAACCAGCCTGCAATGATGGACACCTTTCCCGAAGCACTGCTGGGAGATGGAAAGTTCCGTAGCGACAACGCCTGACTGAAGCGCTGTCGTGGCTAGCCACGTCACCTTGCGCAGAACCTCTGCTTACAAAGACTCCTCACAGGAGCGCCTGCTGTGTCACATGGCTCTCTTGTAGCTGAGCAGAAGGTGCTTCTCCACAGGCTGGGTTTGCACGTAGAAACTGGATCCTGAGGGCTCAAGCATTATTGGCTCCTCTGGAACAGGAGGCTTGGGGCCAGAAAACTGAAGGCAAAGCACGGGGGCGGGTGTGGGCGGCCGCCCATCTTGGGCGCCCTGCAGGAATCCCTCAGGAGGAAGAGTGAGTTTTCTCGAAAGAAACAGTGTGCCTGCCACTCCTTGCCAGGAGGTCATGCAGCAGACTACTTCAGCTAAGGCGAATGTCGGCTGAGCGGCCTACTCAACGTAAGGGGCAATGTTTCCATCAGCAAACTTGGCGGTCACAAGTAGACCCGAGGCTTTCACCACTGAAGTGCTGTAATGCTGGTGTGCCTTTTACATAGCTGAGGACGCTCGCGACTGCACCATTTTCCGAGGAAAATCACTGTGTACCGAAAGTGTCATCTGTGCCTTCTGAGCAACCTCATGCCTCATGATGGTCTTTGGGCTCTACTGTTGGTATGCCGAAGGCCAGGCAGCAATGTGTTTCCTCCGTCGGAGAGCCAGATATCCACAGCTTAGAAGAATCCTCAGGAAGAGTTTTCTCCCTGGTCTGCTGTGCAATGCAAGGGGACCCCGGTTGGTACAACCTGAGCTGCACCGGAACAAACACCGCCACGGCAAGGGTGCTCAGAATTCATAGCTGACGTCTTCCCCTCGCAAGCAGCACGTCGACTTCAGATCCAGCTGGAGACTTGTGCTCTCAGCCTTTGAAGACTGTTAGGCCTTTGCAAGATCCACGGTGAGGTAGGCGACACTAAGGCGTTCACTGGCTCACGCCATTCACCTCAGGAGGACTCCTGCTTGCCAAAGTGTTGTCATGGAAGGGCCCTTGTGTGTGGCATGTGTCTATGTGGCCTGCCTGTGAACTTCAGGTACATGAGCTAGGTGTCAACCGTGAAAGTGGAGGGGGACGGGAATGGCACAATTTACCCCAGTGACAAACCGGAGAGCTGCGTCCTCAGAGCTGCCTGAGAAACAGTTCTGTTGCCCGTCTTCTATTCACCCCTGGATTACCCTGAGAGGCAACCTGAGGCAGAGTGAATTTTCTTCAACGAACCGGAGTGCGTGCAGTTCCTTGCTAGGTTCTCATCCCAAAGCCTTCTTGGCCAGTGGGAAGGAAACCTGCCCGCGTGGTGCAAGGAACGTCCGTGTTTTCGATGATGAGTGCTTAATGAAAAGCCCGGCGGTCGCCAACCTTCCCAACCCTGCGGGAATACCCGGGGAGGAACGGAGACTTTGCCCCAGGAAACAGCATGCTGGCAATTGCTTGCAAGGTGTACATCCAGCAGAGGAGGTTATCTAGGGCGTAAGTCAGCCGAGCGCCAGACTCAAGGTAAGGGGCAGTGTTTCTCTCCACCGGCACAGTCGCAGTCAGCAGTTTCAAAGAGGCCTTCCCGACTGAACTGCTGTAAATGCTGGTGTGCCTTTCAAGACTCTGAAAGGATGAGGATGCGAGCGTCTGCACCGTATGCCAAGGAAGGTCACTGTGGAGCAGAAGTGGCATCTGTGCCTGCTGAGCAACACCCAGCCACAAGGGTGTTTGGACTCTACTGTTTTGTATGCAGGAGGCTGGGCAACAACGTGTTTGCTCCATTGGAGAGCTCGATTTGGAGAGCTTAGAGGATGCCTGAAGAACACGTTTATAACGGGGCTTCTGGCCAATGCAAGGGGGCCTACTTTTGTAACCCTGAGCTGCTTTTGGAAAAACACCGGGCTTACACGAGTTCTCGGAATTCATACTAGACCTCTTGCTCCCTGAAGCAGCACCTGGACTTCACCTCTCGAGGGAGAAATAGGCAGTCGTCCTCCGGAGACTGCTACTCCTTTGCAAAATGTACCATGACCTAGGCGAAACGAAGGCATTCACTGGCTCGCGCAATTCACTTCAGGAGGAACACTGCCTTTCCAAAGTGCTTTCAGCGAAGGGGTACAGTATGTGACATGGGTCTCCTTCGGCTGCCCGGGAACGTCAGCTACATGAGCTGTGTGGCAACTGTGAAAAGGGGGCTGGACGAGCAAAGCGAAATCTGTCCTGTTGGCAAGCCGGAGAGCTGCGTGCTCAGAGCTGCCTGAAAAGAAGTCCCTCTGCCCGTCTTGTACTCACCGTAGGAGTTCCCTGGGAGGCAAAGTGAGGAAGAGTGAGTTTTCTCGAAAGAACAAGGGGGTGTGTGCAGTTCCTCACTAGGAGCTCATCCCAAAGCCTTCTTGGCTAGTGGTTAGGAACCCTGCCACCATGCGGCCAAAGGAAGGACCGCGTGTGCCATGAAAAGTGTGGCAGTGCAGCTCCTTCTGAGAAGCCTCAGTGAAGGTACTGCTTTAACACTGGTAGGCCTCTCAGGACTGCAGGCTCTCACGCCTGGACCCAGGTCAAGGAAGCACACGTTGTAGCCAAAGTGTCAACTGCGGCTTCCGAGTAACCTGCAGCCACATGGGTGGTTGGCCTCCACTCTGTGCATGCAGAGGCCTGGGCCACACACGGCTTGCTCCGGCGGAGAGCCAGACCTCCAACTCTGGAAAGCAGTCTTGGTAACAGAGTGGGGGACGGTGTCACGTGCAATGCCTGTCAGACTCCCGGCTTGGCTCTTAGCTGCACCGAATCATATCCGGCGAGTAACATGGATTCTACGAACTCAAAGCTGACGACCCTTCACCTCCAGTAGAAATGTGATTTTACAACCAGCCTGCAATGATGGACACCTTTCCCGAAGCACTGCTGGGAGATGGAAAGTTCCGTAGCGACAACGCCTGACTGAAGCGCTGTCGTGGCTAGCCACGTCACCTTGCGCAGAACCTCTGCTTACAAAGACTCCTCACAGGAGCGCCTGCTGTGTCACATGGCTCTCTTGTAGCTGAGCAGAAGGTGCTTCTCCACAGGCTGGGTTTGCACGTAGAAACTGGATCCTGAGGGCTCAAGCATTATTGGCTCCTCTGGAACAGGAGGCTTGGGGCCAGAAAACTGAAGGCAAAGCACGGGGGCGGGTGTGGGCGGCCGCCCATCTTGGGCGCCCTGCAGGAATCCCTCAGGAGGAAGAGTGAGTTTTCTCGAAAGAAACAGTGTGCCTGCCACTCCTTGCCAGGAGGTCATGCAGCAGACTACTTCAGCTAAGGCGAATGTCGGCTGAGCGGCCTACTCAACGTAAGGGGCAATGTTTCCATCAGCAAACTTGGCGGTCACAAGTAGACCCGAGGCTTTCACCACTGAAGTGCTGTAATGCTGGTGTGCCTTTTACATAGCTGAGGACGCTCGCGACTGCACCATTTTCCGAGGAAAATCACTGTGTACCGAAAGTGTCATCTGTGCCTTCTGAGCAACCTCATGCCTCATGATGGTCTTTGGGCTCTACTGTTGGTATGCCGAAGGCCAGGCAGCAATGTGTTTCCTCCGTCGGAGAGCCAGATATCCACAGCTTAGAAGAATCCTCAGGAAGAGTTTTCTCCCTGGTCTGCTGTGCAATGCAAGGGGACCCCGGTTGGTACAACCTGAGCTGCACCGGAACAAACACCGCCACGGCAAGGGTGCTCAGAATTCATAGCTGACGTCTTCCCCTCGCAAGCAGCACGTCGACTTCAGATCCAGCTGGAGACTTGTGCTCTCAGCCTTTGAAGACTGTTAGGCCTTTGCAAGATCCACGGTGAGGTAGGCGACACTAAGGCGTTCACTGGCTCACGCCATTCACCTCAGGAGGACTCCTGCTTGCCAAAGTGTTGTCATGGAAGGGCCCTTGTGTGTGGCATGTGTCTATGTGGCCTGCCTGTGAACTTCAGGTACATGAGCTAGGTGTCAACCGTGAAAGTGGAGGGGGACGGGAATGGCACAATTTACCCCAGTGACAAACCGGAGAGCTGCGTCCTCAGAGCTGCCTGAGAAACAGTTCTGTTGCCCGTCTTCTATTCACCCCTGGATTACCCTGAGAGGCAACCTGAGGCAGAGTGAATTTTCTTCAACGAACCGGAGTGCGTGCAGTTCCTTGCTAGGTTCTCATCCCAAAGCCTTCTTGGCCAGTGGGAAGGAAACCTGCCCGCGTGGTGCAAGGAACGTCCGTGTTTTCGATGATGAGTGCTTAATGAAAAGCCCGGCGGTCGCCAACCTTCCCAACCCTGCGGGAATACCCGGGGAGGAACGGAGACTTTGCCCCAGGAAACAGCATGCTGGCAATTGCTTGCAAGGTGTACATCCAGCAGAGGAGGTTATCTAGGGCGTAAGTCAGCCGAGCGCCAGACTCAAGGTAAGGGGCAGTGTTTCTCTCCACCGGCACAGTCGCAGTCAGCAGTTTCAAAGAGGCCTTCCCGACTGAACTGCTGTAAATGCTGGTGTGCCTTTCAAGACTCTGAAAGGATGAGGATGCGAGCGTCTGCACCGTATGCCAAGGAAGGTCACTGTGGAGCAGAAGTGGCATCTGTGCCTGCTGAGCAACACCCAGCCACAAGGGTGTTTGGACTCTACTGTTTTGTATGCAGGAGGCTGGGCAACAACGTGTTTGCTCCATTGGAGAGCTCGATTTGGAGAGCTTAGAGGATGCCTGAAGAACACGTTTATAACGGGGCTTCTGGCCAATGCAAGGGGGCCTACTTTTGTAACCCTGAGCTGCTTTTGGAAAAACACCGGGCTTACACGAGTTCTCGGAATTCATACTAGACCTCTTGCTCCCTGAAGCAGCACCTGGACTTCACCTCTCGAGGGAGAAATAGGCAGTCGTCCTCCGGAGACTGCTACTCCTTTGCAAAATGTACCATGACCTAGGCGAAACGAAGGCATTCACTGGCTCGCGCAATTCACTTCAGGAGGAACACTGCCTTTCCAAAGTGCTTTCAGCGAAGGGGTACAGTATGTGACATGGGTCTCCTTCGGCTGCCCGGGAACGTCAGCTACATGAGCTGTGTGGCAACTGTGAAAAGGGGGCTGGACGAGCAAAGCGAAATCTGTCCTGTTGGCAAGCCGGAGAGCTGCGTGCTCAGAGCTGCCTGAAAAGAAGTCCCTCTGCCCGTCTTGTACTCACCGTAGGAGTTCCCTGGGAGGCAAAGTGAGGAAGAGTGAGTTTTCTCGAAAGAACAAGGGGGTGTGTGCAGTTCCTCACTAGGAGCTCATCCCAAAGCCTTCTTGGCTAGTGGTTAGGAACCCTGCCACCATGCGGCCAAAGGAAGGACCGCGTGTGCCATGAAAAGTGTGGCAGTGCAGCTCCTTCTGAGAAGCCTCAGTGAAGGTACTGCTTTAACACTGGTAGGCCTCTCAGGACTGCAGGCTCTCACGCCTGGACCCAGGTCAAGGAAGCACACGTTGTAGCCAAAGTGTCAACTGCGGCTTCCGAGTAACCTGCAGCCACATGGGTGGTTGGCCTCCACTCTGTGCATGCAGAGGCCTGGGCCACACACGGCTTGCTCCGGCGGAGAGCCAGACCTCCAACTCTGGAAAGCAGTCTTGGTAACAGAGTGGGGGACGGTGTCACGTGCAATGCCTGTCAGACTCCCGGCTTGGCTCTTAGCTGCACCGAATCATATCCGGCGAGTAACATGGATTCTACGAACTCAAAGCTGACGACCCTTCACCTCCAGTAGAAATGTGATTTTACAACCAGCCTGCAATGATGGACACCTTTCCCGAAGCACTGCTGGGAGATGGAAAGTTCCGTAGCGACAACGCCTGACTGAAGCGCTGTCGTGGCTAGCCACGTCACCTTGCGCAGAACCTCTGCTTACAAAGACTCCTCACAGGAGCGCCTGCTGTGTCACATGGCTCTCTTGTAGCTGAGCAGAAGGTGCTTCTCCACAGGCTGGGTTTGCACGTAGAAACTGGATCCTGAGGGCTCAAGCATTATTGGCTCCTCTGGAACAGGAGGCTTGGGGCCAGAAAACTGAAGGCAAAGCACGGGGGCGGGTGTGGGCGGCCGCCCATCTTGGGCGCCCTGCAGGAATCCCTCAGGAGGAAGAGTGAGTTTTCTCGAAAGAAACAGTGTGCCTGCCACTCCTTGCCAGGAGGTCATGCAGCAGACTACTTCAGCTAAGGCGAATGTCGGCTGAGCGGCCTACTCAACGTAAGGGGCAATGTTTCCATCAGCAAACTTGGCGGTCACAAGTAGACCCGAGGCTTTCACCACTGAAGTGCTGTAATGCTGGTGTGCCTTTTACATAGCTGAGGACGCTCGCGACTGCACCATTTTCCGAGGAAAATCACTGTGTACCGAAAGTGTCATCTGTGCCTTCTGAGCAACCTCATGCCTCATGATGGTCTTTGGGCTCTACTGTTGGTATGCCGAAGGCCAGGCAGCAATGTGTTTCCTCCGTCGGAGAGCCAGATATCCACAGCTTAGAAGAATCCTCAGGAAGAGTTTTCTCCCTGGTCTGCTGTGCAATGCAAGGGGACCCCGGTTGGTACAACCTGAGCTGCACCGGAACAAACACCGCCACGGCAAGGGTGCTCAGAATTCATAGCTGACGTCTTCCCCTCGCAAGCAGCACGTCGACTTCAGATCCAGCTGGAGACTTGTGCTCTCAGCCTTTGAAGACAGGCCTTTGCAAGATCCACGGTGAGGTAGGCGACACTAAGGCGTTCACTGGCTCACGCCATTCACCTCAGGAGGACTCCTGCTTGCCAAAGTGTTGTCATGGAAGGGCCCTTGTGTGTGGCATGTGTCTATGTGGCCTGCCTGTGAACTTCAGGTACATGAGCTAGGTGTCAACCGTGAAAGTGGAGGGGGACGGGAATGGCACAATTTACCCCAGTGACAAACCGGAGAGCTGCGTCCTCAGAGCTGCCTGAGAAACAGTTCTGTTGCCCGTCTTCTATTCACCCCTGGATTACCCTGAGAGGCAACCTGAGGCAGAGTGAATTTTCTTCAACGAACCGGAGTGCGTGCAGTTCCTTGCTAGGTTCTCATCCCAAAGCCTTCTTGGCCAGTGGGAAGGAAACCTGCCCGCGTGGTGCAAGGAACGTCCGTGTTTTCGATGATGAGTGCTTAATGAAAAGCCCGGCGGTCGCCAACCTTCCCAACCCTGCGGGAATACCCGGGGAGGAACGGAGACTTTGCCCCAGGAAACAGCATGCTGGCAATTGCTTGCAAGGTGTACATCCAGCAGAGGAGGTTATCTAGGGCGTAAGTCAGCCGAGCGCCAGACTCAAGGTAAGGGGCAGTGTTTCTCTCCACCGGCACAGTCGCAGTCAGCAGTTTCAAAGAGGCCTTCCCGACTGAACTGCTGTAAATGCTGGTGTGCCTTTCAAGACTCTGAAAGGATGAGGATGCGAGCGTCTGCACCGTATGCCAAGGAAGGTCACTGTGGAGCAGAAGTGGCATCTGTGCCTGCTGAGCAACACCCAGCCACAAGGGTGTTTGGACTCTACTGTTTTGTATGCAGGAGGCTGGGCAACAACGTGTTTGCTCCATTGGAGAGCTCGATTTGGAGAGCTTAGAGGATGCCTGAAGAACACGTTTATAACGGGGCTTCTGGCCAATGCAAGGGGGCCTACTTTTGTAACCCTGAGCTGCTTTTGGAAAAACACCGGGCTTACACGAGTTCTCGGAATTCATACTAGACCTCTTGCTCCCTGAAGCAGCACCTGGACTTCACCTCTCGAGGGAGAAATAGGCAGTCGTCCTCCGGAGACTGCTACTCCTTTGCAAAATGTACCATGACCTAGGCGAAACGAAGGCATTCACTGGCTCGCGCAATTCACTTCAGGAGGAACACTGCCTTTCCAAAGTGCTTTCAGCGAAGGGGTACAGTATGTGACATGGGTCTCCTTCGGCTGCCCGGGAACGTCAGCTACATGAGCTGTGTGGCAACTGTGAAAAGGGGGCTGGACGAGCAAAGCGAAATCTGTCCTGTTGGCAAGCCGGAGAGCTGCGTGCTCAGAGCTGCCTGAAAAGAAGTCCCTCTGCCCGTCTTGTACTCACCGTAGGAGTTCCCTGGGAGGCAAAGTGAGGAAGAGTGAGTTTTCTCGAAAGAACAAGGGGGTGTGTGCAGTTCCTCACTAGGAGCTCATCCCAAAGCCTTCTTGGCTAGTGGTTAGGAACCCTGCCACCATGCGGCCAAAGGAAGGACCGCGTGTGCCATGAAAAGTGTGGCAGTGCAGCTCCTTCTGAGAAGCCTCAGTGAAGGTACTGCTTTAACACTGGTAGGCCTCTCAGGACTGCAGGCTCTCACGCCTGGACCCAGGTCAAGGAAGCACACGTTGTAGCCAAAGTGTCAACTGCGGCTTCCGAGTAACCTGCAGCCACATGGGTGGTTGGCCTCCACTCTGTGCATGCAGAGGCCTGGGCCACACACGGCTTGCTCCGGCGGAGAGCCAGACCTCCAACTCTGGAAAGCAGTCTTGGTAACAGAGTGGGGGACGGTGTCACGTGCAATGCCTGTCAGACTCCCGGCTTGGCTCTTAGCTGCACCGAATCATATCCGGCGAGTAACATGGATTCTACGAACTCAAAGCTGACGACCCTTCACCTCCAGTAGAAATGTGATTTTACAACCAGCCTGCAATGATGGACACCTTTCCCGAAGCACTGCTGGGAGATGGAAAGTTCCGTAGCGACAACGCCTGACTGAAGCGCTGTCGTGGCTAGCCACGTCACCTTGCGCAGAACCTCTGCTTACAAAGACTCCTCACAGGAGCGCCTGCTGTGTCACATGGCTCTCTTGTAGCTGAGCAGAAGGTGCTTCTCCACAGGCTGGGTTTGCACGTAGAAACTGGATCCTGAGGGCTCAAGCATTATTGGCTCCTCTGGAACAGGAGGCTTGGGGCCAGAAAACTGAAGGCAAAGCACGGGGGCGGGTGTGGGCGGCCGCCCATCTTGGGCGCCCTGCAGGAATCCCTCAGGAGGAAGAGTGAGTTTTCTCGAAAGAAACAGTGTGCCTGCCACTCCTTGCCAGGAGGTCATGCAGCAGACTACTTCAGCTAAGGCGAATGTCGGCTGAGCGGCCTACTCAACGTAAGGGGCAATGTTTCCATCAGCAAACTTGGCGGTCACAAGTAGACCCGAGGCTTTCACCACTGAAGTGCTGTAATGCTGGTGTGCCTTTTACATAGCTGAGGACGCTCGCGACTGCACCATTTTCCGAGGAAAATCACTGTGTACCGAAAGTGTCATCTGTGCCTTCTGAGCAACCTCATGCCTCATGATGGTCTTTGGGCTCTACTGTTGGTATGCCGAAGGCCAGGCAGCAATGTGTTTCCTCCGTCGGAGAGCCAGATATCCACAGCTTAGAAGAATCCTCAGGAAGAGTTTTCTCCCTGGTCTGCTGTGCAATGCAAGGGGACCCCGGTTGGTACAACCTGAGCTGCACCGGAACAAACACCGCCACGGCAAGGGTGCTCAGAATTCATAGCTGACGTCTTCCCCTCGCAAGCAGCACGTCGACTTCAGATCCAGCTGGAGACTTGTGCTCTCAGCCTTTGAAGACTGTTAGGCCTTTGCAAGATCCACGGTGAGGTAGGCGACACTAAGGCGTTCACTGGCTCACGCCATTCACCTCAGGAGGACTCCTGCTTGCCAAAGTGTTGTCATGGAAGGGCCCTTGTGTGTGGCATGTGTCTATGTGGCCTGCCTGTGAACTTCAGGTACATGAGCTAGGTGTCAACCGTGAAAGTGGAGGGGGACGGGAATGGCACAATTTACCCCAGTGACAAACCGGAGAGCTGCGTCCTCAGAGCTGCCTGAGAAACAGTTCTGTTGCCCGTCTTCTATTCACCCCTGGATTACCCTGAGAGGCAACCTGAGGCAGAGTGAATTTTCTTCAACGAACCGGAGTGCGTGCAGTTCCTTGCTAGGTTCTCATCCCAAAGCCTTCTTGGCCAGTGGGAAGGAAACCTGCCCGCGTGGTGCAAGGAACGTCCGTGTTTTCGATGATGAGTGCTTAATGAAAAGCCCGGCGGTCGCCAACCTTCCCAACCCTGCGGGAATACCCGGGGAGGAACGGAGACTTTGCCCCAGGAAACAGCATGCTGGCAATTGCTTGCAAGGTGTACATCCAGCAGAGGAGGTTATCTAGGGCGTAAGTCAGCCGAGCGCCAGACTCAAGGTAAGGGGCAGTGTTTCTCTCCACCGGCACAGTCGCAGTCAGCAGTTTCAAAGAGGCCTTCCCGACTGAACTGCTGTAAATGCTGGTGTGCCTTTCAAGACTCTGAAAGGATGAGGATGCGAGCGTCTGCACCGTATGCCAAGGAAGGTCACTGTGGAGCAGAAGTGGCATCTGTGCCTGCTGAGCAACACCCAGCCACAAGGGTGTTTGGACTCTACTGTTTTGTATGCAGGAGGCTGGGCAACAACGTGTTTGCTCCATTGGAGAGCTCGATTTGGAGAGCTTAGAGGATGCCTGAAGAACACGTTTATAACGGGGCTTCTGGCCAATGCAAGGGGGCCTACTTTTGTAACCCTGAGCTGCTTTTGGAAAAACACCGGGCTTACACGAGTTCTCGGAATTCATACTAGACCTCTTGCTCCCTGAAGCAGCACCTGGACTTCACCTCTCGAGGGAGAAATAGGCAGTCGTCCTCCGGAGACTGCTACTCCTTTGCAAAATGTACCATGACCTAGGCGAAACGAAGGCATTCACTGGCTCGCGCAATTCACTTCAGGAGGAACACTGCCTTTCCAAAGTGCTTTCAGCGAAGGGGTACAGTATGTGACATGGGTCTCCTTCGGCTGCCCGGGAACGTCAGCTACATGAGCTGTGTGGCAACTGTGAAAAGGGGGCTGGACGAGCAAAGCGAAATCTGTCCTGTTGGCAAGCCGGAGAGCTGCGTGCTCAGAGCTGCCTGAAAAGAAGTCCCTCTGCCCGTCTTGTACTCACCGTAGGAGTTCCCTGGGAGGCAAAGTGAGGAAGAGTGAGTTTTCTCGAAAGAACAAGGGGGTGTGTGCAGTTCCTCACTAGGAGCTCATCCCAAAGCCTTCTTGGCTAGTGGTTAGGAACCCTGCCACCATGCGGCCAAAGGAAGGACCGCGTGTGCCATGAAAAGTGTGGCAGTGCAGCTCCTTCTGAGAAGCCTCAGTGAAGGTACTGCTTTAACACTGGTAGGCCTCTCAGGACTGCAGGCTCTCACGCCTGGACCCAGGTCAAGGAAGCACACGTTGTAGCCAAAGTGTCAACTGCGGCTTCCGAGTAACCTGCAGCCACATGGGTGGTTGGCCTCCACTCTGTGCATGCAGAGGCCTGGGCCACACACGGCTTGCTCCGGCGGAGAGCCAGACCTCCAACTCTGGAAAGCAGTCTTGGTAACAGAGTGGGGGACGGTGTCACGTGCAATGCCTGTCAGACTCCCGGCTTGGCTCTTAGCTGCACTGAATCATATCCGGCGAGTAACATGGATTCTACGAACTCAAAGCTGACGACCCTTCACCTCCAGTAGAAATGTGATTTTACAACCAGCCTGCAATGATGGACACCTTTCCCGAAGCACTGCTGGGAGATGGAAAGTTCCGTAGCGACAACGCCTGACTGAAGCGCTGTCGTGGCTAGCCACGTCACCTTGCGCAGAACCTCTGCTTACAAAGACTCCTCACAGGAGCGCCTGCTGTGTCACATGGCTCTCTTGTAGCTGAGCAGAAGGTGCTTCTCCACAGGCTGGGTTTGCACGTAGAAACTGGATCCTGAGGGCTCAAGCATTATTGGCTCCTCTGGAACAGGAGGCTTGGGGCCAGAAAACTGAAGGCAAAGCACGGGGGCGGGTGTGGGCGGCCGCCCATCTTGGGCGCCCTGCAGGAATCCCTCAGGAGGAAGAGTGAGTTTTCTCGAAAGAAACAGTGTGCCTGCCACTCCTTGCCAGGAGGTCATGCAGCAGACTACTTCAGCTAAGGCGAATGTCGGCTGAGCGGCCTACTCAACGTAAGGGGCAATGTTTCCATCAGCAAACTTGGCGGTCACAAGTAGACCCGAGGCTTTCACCACTGAAGTGCTGTAATGCTGGTGTGCCTTTTACATAGCTGAGGACGCTCGCGACTGCACCATTTTCCGAGGAAAATCACTGTGTACCGAAAGTGTCATCTGTGCCTTCTGAGCAACCTCATGCCTCATGATGGTCTTTGGGCTCTACTGTTGGTATGCCGAAGGCCAGGCAGCAATGTGTTTCCTCCGTCGGAGAGCCAGATATCCACAGCTTAGAAGAATCCTCAGGAAGAGTTTTCTCCCTGGTCTGCTGTGCAATGCAAGGGGACCCCGGTTGGTACAACCTGAGCTGCACCGGAACAAACACCGCCACGGCAAGGGTGCTCAGAATTCATAGCTGACGTCTTCCCCTCGCAAGCAGCACGTCGACTTCAGATCCAGCTGGAGACTTGTGCTCTCAGCCTTTGAAGACTGTTAGGCCTTTGCAAGATCCACGGTGAGGTAGGCGACACTAAGGCGTTCACTGGCTCACGCCATTCACCTCAGGAGGACTCCTGCTTGCCAAAGTGTTGTCATGGAAGGGCCCTTGTGTGTGGCATGTGTCTATGTGGCCTGCCTGTGAACTTCAGGTACATGAGCTAGGTGTCAACCGTGAAAGTGGAGGGGGACGGGAATGGCACAATTTACCCCAGTGACAAACCGGAGAGCTGCGTCCTCAGAGCTGCCTGAGAAACAGTTCTGTTGCCCGTCTTCTATTCACCCCTGGATTACCCTGAGAGGCAACCTGAGGCAGAGTGAATTTTCTTCAACGAACCGGAGTGCGTGCAGTTCCTTGCTAGGTTCTCATCCCAAAGCCTTCTTGGCCAGTGGGAAGGAAACCTGCCCGCGTGGTGCAAGGAACGTCCGTGTTTTCGATGATGAGTGCTTAATGAAAAGCCCGGCGGTCGCCAACCTTCCCAACCCTGCGGGAATACCCGGGGAGGAACGGAGACTTTGCCCCAGGAAACAGCATGCTGGCAATTGCTTGCAAGGTGTACATCCAGCAGAGGAGGTTATCTAGGGCGTAAGTCAGCCGAGCGCCAGACTCAAGGTAAGGGGCAGTGTTTCTCTCCACCGGCACAGTCGCAGTCAGCAGTTTCAAAGAGGCCTTCCCGACTGAACTGCTGTAAATGCTGGTGTGCCTTTCAAGACTCTGAAAGGATGAGGATGCGAGCGTCTGCACCGTATGCCAAGGAAGGTCACTGTGGAGCAGAAGTGGCATCTGTGCCTGCTGAGCAACACCCAGCCACAAGGGTGTTTGGACTCTACTGTTTTGTATGCAGGAGGCTGGGCAACAACGTGTTTGCTCCATTGGAGAGCTCGATTTGGAGAGCTTAGAGGATGCCTGAAGAACACGTTTATAACGGGGCTTCTGGCCAATGCAAGGGGGCCTACTTTTGTAACCCTGAGCTGCTTTTGGAAAAACACCGGGCTTACACGAGTTCTCGGAATTCATACTAGACCTCTTGCTCCCTGAAGCAGCACCTGGACTTCACCTCTCGAGGGAGAAATAGGCAGTCGTCCTCCGGAGACTGCTACTCCTTTGCAAAATGTACCATGACCTAGGCGAAACGAAGGCATTCACTGGCTCGCGCAATTCACTTCAGGAGGAACACTGCCTTTCCAAAGTGCTTTCAGCGAAGGGGTACAGTATGTGACATGGGTCTCCTTCGGCTGCCCGGGAACGTCAGCTACATGAGCTGTGTGGCAACTGTGAAAAGGGGGCTGGACGAGCAAAGCGAAATCTGTCCTGTTGGCAAGCCGGAGAGCTGCGTGCTCAGAGCTGCCTGAAAAGAAGTCCCTCTGCCCGTCTTGTACTCACCGTAGGAGTTCCCTGGGAGGCAAAGTGAGGAAGAGTGAGTTTTCTCGAAAGAACAAGGGGGTGTGTGCAGTTCCTCACTAGGAGCTCATCCCAAAGCCTTCTTGGCTAGTGGTTAGGAACCCTGCCACCATGCGGCCAAAGGAAGGACCGCGTGTGCCATGAAAAGTGTGGCAGTGCAGCTCCTTCTGAGAAGCCTCAGTGAAGGTACTGCTTTAACACTGGTAGGCCTCTCAGGACTGCAGGCTCTCACGCCTGGACCCAGGTCAAGGAAGCACACGTTGTAGCCAAAGTGTCAACTGCGGCTTCCGAGTAACCTGCAGCCACATGGGTGGTTGGCCTCCACTCTGTGCATGCAGAGGCCTGGGCCACACACGGCTTGCTCCGGCGGAGAGCCAGACCTCCAACTCTGGAAAGCAGTCTTGGTAACAGAGTGGGGGACGGTGTCACGTGCAATGCCTGTCAGACTCCCGGCTTGGCTCTTAGCTGCACTGAATCATATCCGGCGAGTAACATGGATTCTACGAACTCAAAGCTGACGACCCTTCACCTCCAGTAGAAATGTGATTTTACAACCAGCCTGCAATGATGGACACCTTTCCCGAAGCACTGCTGGGAGATGGAAAGTTCCGTAGCGACAACGCCTGACTGAAGCGCTGTCGTGGCTAGCCACGTCACCTTGCGCAGAACCTCTGCTTACAAAGACTCCTCACAGGAGCGCCTGCTGTGTCACATGGCTCTCTTGTAGCTGAGCAGAAGGTGCTTCTCCACAGGCTGGGTTTGCACGTAGAAACTGGATCCTGAGGGCTCAAGCATTATTGGCTCCTCTGGAACAGGAGGCTTGGGGCCAGAAAACTGAAGGCAAAGCACGGGGGCGGGTGTGGGCGGCCGCCCATCTTGGGCGCCCTGCAGGAATCCCTCAGGAGGAAGAGTGAGTTTTCTCGAAAGAAACAGTGTGCCTGCCACTCCTTGCCAGGAGGTCATGCAGCAGACTACTTCAGCTAAGGCGAATGTCGGCTGAGCGGCCTACTCAACGTAAGGGGCAATGTTTCCATCAGCAAACTTGGCGGTCACAAGTAGACCCGAGGCTTTCACCACTGAAGTGCTGTAATGCTGGTGTGCCTTTTACATAGCTGAGGACGCTCGCGACTGCACCATTTTCCGAGGAAAATCACTGTGTACCGAAAGTGTCATCTGTGCCTTCTGAGCAACCTCATGCCTCATGATGGTCTTTGGGCTCTACTGTTGGTATGCCGAAGGCCAGGCAGCAATGTGTTTCCTCCGTCGGAGAGCCAGATATCCACAGCTTAGAAGAATCCTCAGGAAGAGTTTTCTCCCTGGTCTGCTGTGCAATGCAAGGGGACCCCGGTTGGTACAACCTGAGCTGCACCGGAACAAACACCGCCACGGCAAGGGTGCTCAGAATTCATAGCTGACGTCTTCCCCTCGCAAGCAGCACGTCGACTTCAGATCCAGCTGGAGACTTGTGCTCTCAGCCTTTGAAGACTGTTAGGCCTTTGCAAGATCCACGGTGAGGTAGGCGACACTAAGGCGTTCACTGGCTCACGCCATTCACCTCAGGAGGACTCCTGCTTGCCAAAGTGTTGTCATGGAAGGGCCCTTGTGTGTGGCATGTGTCTATGTGGCCTGCCTGTGAACTTCAGGTACATGAGCTAGGTGTCAACCGTGAAAGTGGAGGGGGACGGGAATGGCACAATTTACCCCAGTGACAAACCGGAGAGCTGCGTCCTCAGAGCTGCCTGAGAAACAGTTCTGTTGCCCGTCTTCTATTCACCCCTGGATTACCCTGAGAGGCAACCTGAGGCAGAGTGAATTTTCTTCAACGAACCGGAGTGCGTGCAGTTCCTTGCTAGGTTCTCATCCCAAAGCCTTCTTGGCCAGTGGGAAGGAAACCTGCCCGCGTGGTGCAAGGAACGTCCGTGTTTTCGATGATGAGTGCTTAATGAAAAGCCCGGCGGTCGCCAACCTTCCCAACCCTGCGGGAATACCCGGGGAGGAACGGAGACTTTGCCCCAGGAAACAGCATGCTGGCAATTGCTTGCAAGGTGTACATCCAGCAGAGGAGGTTATCTAGGGCGTAAGTCAGCCGAGCGCCAGACTCAAGGTAAGGGGCAGTGTTTCTCTCCACCGGCACAGTCGCAGTCAGCAGTTTCAAAGAGGCCTTCCCGACTGAACTGCTGTAAATGCTGGTGTGCCTTTCAAGACTCTGAAAGGATGAGGATGCGAGCGTCTGCACCGTATGCCAAGGAAGGTCACTGTGGAGCAGAAGTGGCATCTGTGCCTGCTGAGCAACACCCAGCCACAAGGGTGTTTGGACTCTACTGTTTTGTATGCAGGAGGCTGGGCAACAACGTGTTTGCTCCATTGGAGAGCTCGATTTGGAGAGCTTAGAGGATGCCTGAAGAACACGTTTATAACGGGGCTTCTGGCCAATGCAAGGGGGCCTACTTTTGTAACCCTGAGCTGCTTTTGGAAAAACACCGGGCTTACACGAGTTCTCGGAATTCATACTAGACCTCTTGCTCCCTGAAGCAGCACCTGGACTTCACCTCTCGAGGGAGAAATAGGCAGTCGTCCTCCGGAGACTGCTACTCCTTTGCAAAATGTACCATGACCTAGGCGAAACGAAGGCATTCACTGGCTCGCGCAATTCACTTCAGGAGGAACACTGCCTTTCCAAAGTGCTTTCAGCGAAGGGGTACAGTATGTGACATGGGTCTCCTTCGGCTGCCCGGGAACGTCAGCTACATGAGCTGTGTGGCAACTGTGAAAAGGGGGCTGGACGAGCAAAGCGAAATCTGTCCTGTTGGCAAGCCGGAGAGCTGCGTGCTCAGAGCTGCCTGAAAAGAAGTCCCTCTGCCCGTCTTGTACTCACCGTAGGAGTTCCCTGGGAGGCAAAGTGAGGAAGAGTGAGTTTTCTCGAAAGAACAAGGGGGTGTGTGCAGTTCCTCACTAGGAGCTCATCCCAAAGCCTTCTTGGCTAGTGGTTAGGAACCCTGCCACCATGCGGCCAAAGGAAGGACCGCGTGTGCCATGAAAAGTGTGGCAGTGCAGCTCCTTCTGAGAAGCCTCAGTGAAGGTACTGCTTTAACACTGGTAGGCCTCTCAGGACTGCAGGCTCTCACGCCTGGACCCAGGTCAAGGAAGCACACGTTGTAGCCAAAGTGTCAACTGCGGCTTCCGAGTAACCTGCAGCCACATGGGTGGTTGGCCTCCACTCTGTGCATGCAGAGGCCTGGGCCACACACGGCTTGCTCCGGCGGAGAGCCAGACCTCCAACTCTGGAAAGCAGTCTTGGTAACAGAGTGGGGGACGGTGTCACGTGCAATGCCTGTCAGACTCCCGGCTTGGCTCTTAGCTGCACCGAATCATATCCGGCGAGTAACATGGATTCTACGAACTCAAAGCTGACGACCCTTCACCTCCAGTAGAAATGTGATTTTACAACCAGCCTGCAATGATGGACACCTTTCCCGAAGCACTGCTGGGAGATGGAAAGTTCCGTAGCGACAACGCCTGACTGAAGCGCTGTCGTGGCTAGCCACGTCACCTTGCGCAGAACCTCTGCTTACAAAGACTCCTCACAGGAGCGCCTGCTGTGTCACATGGCTCTCTTGTAGCTGAGCAGAAGGTGCTTCTCCACAGGCTGGGTTTGCACGTAGAAACTGGATCCTGAGGGCTCAAGCATTATTGGCTCCTCTGGAACAGGAGGCTTGGGGCCAGAAAACTGAAGGCAAAGCACGGGGGCGGGTGTGGGCGGCCGCCCATCTTGGGCGCCCTGCAGGAATCCCTCAGGAGGAAGAGTGAGTTTTCTCGAAAGAAACAGTGTGCCTGCCACTCCTTGCCAGGAGGTCATGCAGCAGACTACTTCAGCTAAGGCGAATGTCGGCTGAGCGGCCTACTCAACGTAAGGGGCAATGTTTCCATCAGCAAACTTGGCGGTCACAAGTAGACCCGAGGCTTTCACCACTGAAGTGCTGTAATGCTGGTGTGCCTTTTACATAGCTGAGGACGCTCGCGACTGCACCATTTTCCGAGGAAAATCACTGTGTACCGAAAGTGTCATCTGTGCCTTCTGAGCAACCTCATGCCTCATGATGGTCTTTGGGCTCTACTGTTGGTATGCCGAAGGCCAGGCAGCAATGTGTTTCCTCCGTCGGAGAGCCAGATATCCACAGCTTAGAAGAATCCTCAGGAAGAGTTTTCTCCCTGGTCTGCTGTGCAATGCAAGGGGACCCCGGTTGGTACAACCTGAGCTGCACCGGAACAAACACCGCCACGGCAAGGGTGCTCAGAATTCATAGCTGACGTCTTCCCCTCGCAAGCAGCACGTCGACTTCAGATCCAGCTGGAGACTTGTGCTCTCAGCCTTTGAAGACTGTTAGGCCTTTGCAAGATCCACGGTGAGGTAGGCGACACTAAGGCGTTCACTGGCTCACGCCATTCACCTCAGGAGGACTCCTGCTTGCCAAAGTGTTGTCATGGAAGGGCCCTTGTGTGTGGCATGTGTCTATGTGGCCTGCCTGTGAACTTCAGGTACATGAGCTAGGTGTCAACCGTGAAAGTGGAGGGGGACGGGAATGGCACAATTTACCCCAGTGACAAACCGGAGAGCTGCGTCCTCAGAGCTGCCTGAGAAACAGTTCTGTTGCCCGTCTTCTATTCACCCCTGGATTACCCTGAGAGGCAACCTGAGGCAGAGTGAATTTTCTTCAACGAACCGGAGTGCGTGCAGTTCCTTGCTAGGTTCTCATCCCAAAGCCTTCTTGGCCAGTGGGAAGGAAACCTGCCCGCGTGGTGCAAGGAACGTCCGTGTTTTCGATGATGAGTGCTTAATGAAAAGCCCGGCGGTCGCCAACCTTCCCAACCCTGCGGGAATACCCGGGGAGGAACGGAGACTTTGCCCCAGGAAACAGCATGCTGGCAATTGCTTGCAAGGTGTACATCCAGCAGAGGAGGTTATCTAGGGCGTAAGTCAGCCGAGCGCCAGACTCAAGGTAAGGGGCAGTGTTTCTCTCCACCGGCACAGTCGCAGTCAGCAGTTTCAAAGAGGCCTTCCCGACTGAACTGCTGTAAATGCTGGTGTGCCTTTCAAGACTCTGAAAGGATGAGGATGCGAGCGTCTGCACCGTATGCCAAGGAAGGTCACTGTGGAGCAGAAGTGGCATCTGTGCCTGCTGAGCAACACCCAGCCACAAGGGTGTTTGGACTCTACTGTTTTGTATGCAGGAGGCTGGGCAACAACGTGTTTGCTCCATTGGAGAGCTCGATTTGGAGAGCTTAGAGGATGCCTGAAGAACACGTTTATAACGGGGCTTCTGGCCAATGCAAGGGGGCCTACTTTTGTAACCCTGAGCTGCTTTTGGAAAAACACCGGGCTTACACGAGTTCTCGGAATTCATACTAGACCTCTTGCTCCCTGAAGCAGCACCTGGACTTCACCTCTCGAGGGAGAAATAGGCAGTCGTCCTCCGGAGACTGCTACTCCTTTGCAAAATGTACCATGACCTAGGCGAAACGAAGGCATTCACTGGCTCGCGCAATTCACTTCAGGAGGAACACTGCCTTTCCAAAGTGCTTTCAGCGAAGGGGTACAGTATGTGACATGGGTCTCCTTCGGCTGCCCGGGAACGTCAGCTACATGAGCTGTGTGGCAACTGTGAAAAGGGGGCTGGACGAGCAAAGCGAAATCTGTCCTGTTGGCAAGCCGGAGAGCTGCGTGCTCAGAGCTGCCTGAAAAGAAGTCCCTCTGCCCGTCTTGTACTCACCGTAGGAGTTCCCTGGGAGGCAAAGTGAGGAAGAGTGAGTTTTCTCGAAAGAACAAGGGGGTGTGTGCAGTTCCTCACTAGGAGCTCATCCCAAAGCCTTCTTGGCTAGTGGTTAGGAACCCTGCCACCATGCGGCCAAAGGAAGGACCGCGTGTGCCATGAAAAGTGTGGCAGTGCAGCTCCTTCTGAGAAGCCTCAGTGAAGGTACTGCTTTAACACTGGTAGGCCTCTCAGGACTGCAGGCTCTCACGCCTGGACCCAGGTCAAGGAAGCACACGTTGTAGCCAAAGTGTCAACTGCGGCTTCCGAGTAACCTGCAGCCACATGGGTGGTTGGCCTCCACTCTGTGCATGCAGAGGCCTGGGCCACACACGGCTTGCTCCGGCGGAGAGCCAGACCTCCAACTCTGGAAAGCAGTCTTGGTAACAGAGTGGGGGACGGTGTCACGTGCAATGCCTGTCAGACTCCCGGCTTGGCTCTTAGCTGCACTGAATCATATCCGGCGAGTAACATGGATTCTACGAACTCAAAGCTGACGACCCTTCACCTCCAGTAGAAATGTGATTTTACAACCAGCCTGCAATGATGGACACCTTTCCCGAAGCACTGCTGGGAGATGGAAAGTTCCGTAGCGACAACGCCTGACTGAAGCGCTGTCGTGGCTAGCCACGTCACCTTGCGCAGAACCTCTGCTTACAAAGACTCCTCACAGGAGCGCCTGCTGTGTCACATGGCTCTCTTGTAGCTGAGCAGAAGGTGCTTCTCCACAGGCTGGGTTTGCACGTAGAAACTGGATCCTGAGGGCTCAAGCATTATTGGCTCCTCTGGAACAGGAGGCTTGGGGCCAGAAAACTGAAGGCAAAGCACGGGGGCGGGTGTGGGCGGCCGCCCATCTTGGGCGCCCTGCAGGAATCCCTCAGGAGGAAGAGTGAGTTTTCTCGAAAGAAACAGTGTGCCTGCCACTCCTTGCCAGGAGGTCATGCAGCAGACTACTTCAGCTAAGGCGAATGTCGGCTGAGCGGCCTACTCAACGTAAGGGGCAATGTTTCCATCAGCAAACTTGGCGGTCACAAGTAGACCCGAGGCTTTCACCACTGAAGTGCTGTAATGCTGGTGTGCCTTTTACATAGCTGAGGACGCTCGCGACTGCACCATTTTCCGAGGAAAATCACTGTGTACCGAAAGTGTCATCTGTGCCTTCTGAGCAACCTCATGCCTCATGATGGTCTTTGGGCTCTACTGTTGGTATGCCGAAGGCCAGGCAGCAATGTGTTTCCTCCGTCGGAGAGCCAGATATCCACAGCTTAGAAGAATCCTCAGGAAGAGTTTTCTCCCTGGTCTGCTGTGCAATGCAAGGGGACCCCGGTTGGTACAACCTGAGCTGCACCGGAACAAACACCGCCACGGCAAGGGTGCTCAGAATTCATAGCTGACGTCTTCCCCTCGCAAGCAGCACGTCGACTTCAGATCCAGCTGGAGACTTGTGCTCTCAGCCTTTGAAGACTGTTAGGCCTTTGCAAGATCCACGGTGAGGTAGGCGACACTAAGGCGTTCACTGGCTCACGCCATTCACCTCAGGAGGACTCCTGCTTGCCAAAGTGTTGTCATGGAAGGGCCCTTGTGTGTGGCATGTGTCTATGTGGCCTGCCTGTGAACTTCAGGTACATGAGCTAGGTGTCAACCGTGAAAGTGGAGGGGGACGGGAATGGCACAATTTACCCCAGTGACAAACCGGAGAGCTGCGTCCTCAGAGCTGCCTGAGAAACAGTTCTGTTGCCCGTCTTCTATTCACCCCTGGATTACCCTGAGAGGCAACCTGAGGCAGAGTGAATTTTCTTCAACGAACCGGAGTGCGTGCAGTTCCTTGCTAGGTTCTCATCCCAAAGCCTTCTTGGCCAGTGGGAAGGAAACCTGCCCGCGTGGTGCAAGGAACGTCCGTGTTTTCGATGATGAGTGCTTAATGAAAAGCCCGGCGGTCGCCAACCTTCCCAACCCTGCGGGAATACCCGGGGAGGAACGGAGACTTTGCCCCAGGAAACAGCATGCTGGCAATTGCTTGCAAGGTGTACATCCAGCAGAGGAGGTTATCTAGGGCGTAAGTCAGCCGAGCGCCAGACTCAAGGTAAGGGGCAGTGTTTCTCTCCACCGGCACAGTCGCAGTCAGCAGTTTCAAAGAGGCCTTCCCGACTGAACTGCTGTAAATGCTGGTGTGCCTTTCAAGACTCTGAAAGGATGAGGATGCGAGCGTCTGCACCGTATGCCAAGGAAGGTCACTGTGGAGCAGAAGTGGCATCTGTGCCTGCTGAGCAACACCCAGCCACAAGGGTGTTTGGACTCTACTGTTTTGTATGCAGGAGGCTGGGCAACAACGTGTTTGCTCCATTGGAGAGCTCGATTTGGAGAGCTTAGAGGATGCCTGAAGAACACGTTTATAACGGGGCTTCTGGCCAATGCAAGGGGGCCTACTTTTGTAACCCTGAGCTGCTTTTGGAAAAACACCGGGCTTACACGAGTTCTCGGAATTCATACTAGACCTCTTGCTCCCTGAAGCAGCACCTGGACTTCACCTCTCGAGGGAGAAATAGGCAGTCGTCCTCCGGAGACTGCTACTCCTTTGCAAAATGTACCATGACCTAGGCGAAACGAAGGCATTCACTGGCTCGCGCAATTCACTTCAGGAGGAACACTGCCTTTCCAAAGTGCTTTCAGCGAAGGGGTACAGTATGTGACATGGGTCTCCTTCGGCTGCCCGGGAACGTCAGCTACATGAGCTGTGTGGCAACTGTGAAAAGGGGGCTGGACGAGCAAAGCGAAATCTGTCCTGTTGGCAAGCCGGAGAGCTGCGTGCTCAGAGCTGCCTGAAAAGAAGTCCCTCTGCCCGTCTTGTACTCACCGTAGGAGTTCCCTGGGAGGCAAAGTGAGGAAGAGTGAGTTTTCTCGAAAGAACAAGGGGGTGTGTGCAGTTCCTCACTAGGAGCTCATCCCAAAGCCTTCTTGGCTAGTGGTTAGGAACCCTGCCACCATGCGGCCAAAGGAAGGACCGCGTGTGCCATGAAAAGTGTGGCAGTGCAGCTCCTTCTGAGAAGCCTCAGTGAAGGTACTGCTTTAACACTGGTAGGCCTCTCAGGACTGCAGGCTCTCACGCCTGGACCCAGGTCAAGGAAGCACACGTTGTAGCCAAAGTGTCAACTGCGGCTTCCGAGTAACCTGCAGCCACATGGGTGGTTGGCCTCCACTCTGTGCATGCAGAGGCCTGGGCCACACACGGCTTGCTCCGGCGGAGAGCCAGACCTCCAACTCTGGAAAGCAGTCTTGGTAACAGAGTGGGGGACGGTGTCACGTGCAATGCCTGTCAGACTCCCGGCTTGGCTCTTAGCTGCACCGAATCATATCCGGCGAGTAACATGGATTCTACGAACTCAAAGCTGACGACCCTTCACCTCCAGTAGAAATGTGATTTTACAACCAGCCTGCAATGATGGACACCTTTCCCGAAGCACTGCTGGGAGATGGAAAGTTCCGTAGCGACAACGCCTGACTGAAGCGCTGTCGTGGCTAGCCACGTCACCTTGCGCAGAACCTCTGCTTACAAAGACTCCTCACAGGAGCGCCTGCTGTGTCACATGGCTCTCTTGTAGCTGAGCAGAAGGTGCTTCTCCACAGGCTGGGTTTGCACGTAGAAACTGGATCCTGAGGGCTCAAGCATTATTGGCTCCTCTGGAACAGGAGGCTTGGGGCCAGAAAACTGAAGGCAAAGCACGGGGGCGGGTGTGGGCGGCCGCCCATCTTGGGCGCCCTGCAGGAATCCCTCAGGAGGAAGAGTGAGTTTTCTCGAAAGAAACAGTGTGCCTGCCACTCCTTGCCAGGAGGTCATGCAGCAGACTACTTCAGCTAAGGCGAATGTCGGCTGAGCGGCCTACTCAACGTAAGGGGCAATGTTTCCATCAGCAAACTTGGCGGTCACAAGTAGACCCGAGGCTTTCACCACTGAAGTGCTGTAATGCTGGTGTGCCTTTTACATAGCTGAGGACGCTCGCGACTGCACCATTTTCCGAGGAAAATCACTGTGTACCGAAAGTGTCATCTGTGCCTTCTGAGCAACCTCATGCCTCATGATGGTCTTTGGGCTCTACTGTTGGTATGCCGAAGGCCAGGCAGCAATGTGTTTCCTCCGTCGGAGAGCCAGATATCCACAGCTTAGAAGAATCCTCAGGAAGAGTTTTCTCCCTGGTCTGCTGTGCAATGCAAGGGGACCCCGGTTGGTACAACCTGAGCTGCACCGGAACAAACACCGCCACGGCAAGGGTGCTCAGAATTCATAGCTGACGTCTTCCCCTCGCAAGCAGCACGTCGACTTCAGATCCAGCTGGAGACTTGTGCTCTCAGCCTTTGAAGACTGTTAGGCCTTTGCAAGATCCACGGTGAGGTAGGCGACACTAAGGCGTTCACTGGCTCACGCCATTCACCTCAGGAGGACTCCTGCTTGCCAAAGTGTTGTCATGGAAGGGCCCTTGTGTGTGGCATGTGTCTATGTGGCCTGCCTGTGAACTTCAGGTACATGAGCTAGGTGTCAACCGTGAAAGTGGAGGGGGACGGGAATGGCACAATTTACCCCAGTGACAAACCGGAGAGCTGCGTCCTCAGAGCTGCCTGAGAAACAGTTCTGTTGCCCGTCTTCTATTCACCCCTGGATTACCCTGAGAGGCAACCTGAGGCAGAGTGAATTTTCTTCAACGAACCGGAGTGCGTGCAGTTCCTTGCTAGGTTCTCATCCCAAAGCCTTCTTGGCCAGTGGGAAGGAAACCTGCCCGCGTGGTGCAAGGAACGTCCGTGTTTTCGATGATGAGTGCTTAATGAAAAGCCCGGCGGTCGCCAACCTTCACAACCCTGCGGGAATACCCGGGGAGGAACGGAGACTTTGCCCCAGGAAACAGCATGCTGGCAATTGCTTGCAAGGTGTACATCCAGCAGAGGAGGTTATCTAGGGCGTAAGTCAGCCGAGCGCCAGACTCAAGGTAAGGGGCAGTGTTTCTCTCCACCGGCACAGTCGCAGTCAGCAGTTTCAAAGAGGCCTTCCCGACTGAACTGCTGTAAATGCTGGTGTGCCTTTCAAGACTCTGAAAGGATGAGGATGCGAGCGTCTGCACCGTATGCCAAGGAAGGTCACTGTGGAGCAGAAGTGGCATCTGTGCCTGCTGAGCAACACCCAGCCACAAGGGTGTTTGGACTCTACTGTTTTGTATGCAGGAGGCTGGGCAACAACGTGTTTGCTCCATTGGAGAGCTCGATTTGGAGAGCTTAGAGGATGCCTGAAGAACACGTTTATAACGGGGCTTCTGGCCAATGCAAGGGGGCCTACTTTTGTAACCCTGAGCTGCTTTTGGAAAAACACCGGGCTTACACGAGTTCTCGGAATTCATACTAGACCTCTTGCTCCCTGAAGCAGCACCTGGACTTCACCTCTCGAGGGAGAAATAGGCAGTCGTCCTCCGGAGACTGCTACTCCTTTGCAAAATGTACCATGACCTAGGCGAAACGAAGGCATTCACTGGCTCGCGCAATTCACTTCAGGAGGAACACTGCCTTTCCAAAGTGCTTTCAGCGAAGGGGTACAGTATGTGACATGGGTCTCCTTCGGCTGCCCGGGAACGTCAGCTACATGAGCTGTGTGGCAACTGTGAAAAGGGGGCTGGACGAGCAAAGCGAAATCTGTCCTGTTGGCAAGCCGGAGAGCTGCGTGCTCAGAGCTGCCTGAAAAGAAGTCCCTCTGCCCGTCTTGTACTCACCGTAGGAGTTCCCTGGGAGGCAAAGTGAGGAAGAGTGAGTTTTCTCGAAAGAACAAGGGGGTGTGTGCAGTTCCTCACTAGGAGCTCATCCCAAAGCCTTCTTGGCTAGTGGTTAGGAACCCTGCCACCATGCGGCCAAAGGAAGGACCGCGTGTGCCATGAAAAGTGTGGCAGTGCAGCTCCTTCTGAGAAGCCTCAGTGAAGGTACTGCTTTAACACTGGTAGGCCTCTCAGGACTGCAGGCTCTCACGCCTGGACCCAGGTCAAGGAAGCACACGTTGTAGCCAAAGTGTCAACTGCGGCTTCCGAGTAACCTGCAGCCACATGGGTGGTTGGCCTCCACTCTGTGCATGCAGAGGCCTGGGCCACACACGGCTTGCTCCGGCGGAGAGCCAGACCTCCAACTCTGGAAAGCAGTCTTGGTAACAGAGTGGGGGACGGTGTCACGTGCAATGCCTGTCAGACTCCCGGCTTGGCTCTTAGCTGCACCGAATCATATCCGGCGAGTAACATGGATTCTACGAACTCAAAGCTGACGACCCTTCACCTCCAGTAGAAATGTGATTTTACAACCAGCCTGCAATGATGGACACCTTTCCCGAAGCACTGCTGGGAGATGGAAAGTTCCGTAGCGACAACGCCTGACTGAAGCGCTGTCGTGGCTAGCCACGTCACCTTGCGCAGAACCTCTGCTTACAAAGACTCCTCACAGGAGCGCCTGCTGTGTCACATGGCTCTCTTGTAGCTGAGCAGAAGGTGCTTCTCCACAGGCTGGGTTTGCACGTAGAAACTGGATCCTGAGGGCTCAAGCATTATTGGCTCCTCTGGAACAGGAGGCTTGGGGCCAGAAAACTGAAGGCAAAGCACGGGGGCGGGTGTGGGCGGCCGCCCATCTTGGGCGCCCTGCAGGAATCCCTCAGGAGGAAGAGTGAGTTTTCTCGAAAGAAACAGTGTGCCTGCCACTCCTTGCCAGGAGGTCATGCAGCAGACTACTTCAGCTAAGGCGAATGTCGGCTGAGCGGCCTACTCAACGTAAGGGGCAATGTTTCCATCAGCAAACTTGGCGGTCACAAGTAGACCCGAGGCTTTCACCACTGAAGTGCTGTAATGCTGGTGTGCCTTTTACATAGCTGAGGACGCTCGCGACTGCACCATTTTCCGAGGAAAATCACTGTGTACCGAAAGTGTCATCTGTGCCTTCTGAGCAACCTCATGCCTCATGATGGTCTTTGGGCTCTACTGTTGGTATGCCGAAGGCCAGGCAGCAATGTGTTTCCTCCGTCGGAGAGCCAGATATCCACAGCTTAGAAGAATCCTCAGGAAGAGTTTTCTCCCTGGTCTGCTGTGCAATGCAAGGGGACCCCGGTTGGTACAACCTGAGCTGCACCGGAACAAACACCGCCACGGCAAGGGTGCTCAGAATTCATAGCTGACGTCTTCCCCTCGCAAGCAGCACGTCGACTTCAGATCCAGCTGGAGACTTGTGCTCTCAGCCTTTGAAGACTGTTAGGCCTTTGCAAGATCCACGGTGAGGTAGGCGACACTAAGGCGTTCACTGGCTCACGCCATTCACCTCAGGAGGACTCCTGCTTGCCAAAGTGTTGTCATGGAAGGGCCCTTGTGTGTGGCATGTGTCTATGTGGCCTGCCTGTGAACTTCAGGTACATGAGCTAGGTGTCAACCGTGAAAGTGGAGGGGGACGGGAATGGCACAATTTACCCCAGTGACAAACCGGAGAGCTGCGTCCTCAGAGCTGCCTGAGAAACAGTTCTGTTGCCCGTCTTCTATTCACCCCTGGATTACCCTGAGAGGCAACCTGAGGCAGAGTGAATTTTCTTCAACGAACCGGAGTGCGTGCAGTTCCTTGCTAGGTTCTCATCCCAAAGCCTTCTTGGCCAGTGGGAAGGAAACCTGCCCGCGTGGTGCAAGGAACGTCCGTGTTTTCGATGATGAGTGCTTAATGAAAAGCCCGGCGGTCGCCAACCTTCCCAACCCTGCGGGAATACCCGGGGAGGAACGGAGACTTTGCCCCAGGAAACAGCATGCTGGCAATTGCTTGCAAGGTGTACATCCAGCAGAGGAGGTTATCTAGGGCGTAAGTCAGCCGAGCGCCAGACTCAAGGTAAGGGGCAGTGTTTCTCTCCACCGGCACAGTCGCAGTCAGCAGTTTCAAAGAGGCCTTCCCGACTGAACTGCTGTAAATGCTGGTGTGCCTTTCAAGACTCTGAAAGGATGAGGATGCGAGCGTCTGCACCGTATGCCAAGGAAGGTCACTGTGGAGCAGAAGTGGCATCTGTGCCTGCTGAGCAACACCCAGCCACAAGGGTGTTTGGACTCTACTGTTTTGTATGCAGGAGGCTGGGCAACAACGTGTTTGCTCCATTGGAGAGCTCGATTTGGAGAGCTTAGAGGATGCCTGAAGAACACGTTTATAACGGGGCTTCTGGCCAATGCAAGGGGGCCTACTTTTGTAACCCTGAGCTGCTTTTGGAAAAACACCGGGCTTACACGAGTTCTCGGAATTCATACTAGACCTCTTGCTCCCTGAAGCAGCACCTGGACTTCACCTCTCGAGGGAGAAATAGGCAGTCGTCCTCCGGAGACTGCTACTCCTTTGCAAAATGTACCATGACCTAGGCGAAACGAAGGCATTCACTGGCTCGCGCAATTCACTTCAGGAGGAACACTGCCTTTCCAAAGTGCTTTCAGCGAAGGGGTACAGTATGTGACATGGGTCTCCTTCGGCTGCCCGGGAACGTCAGCTACATGAGCTGTGTGGCAACTGTGAAAAGGGGGCTGGACGAGCAAAGCGAAATCTGTCCTGTTGGCAAGCCGGAGAGCTGCGTGCTCAGAGCTGCCTGAAAAGAAGTCCCTCTGCCCGTCTTGTACTCACCGTAGGAGTTCCCTGGGAGGCAAAGTGAGGAAGAGTGAGTTTTCTCGAAAGAACAAGGGGGTGTGTGCAGTTCCTCACTAGGAGCTCATCCCAAAGCCTTCTTGGCTAGTGGTTAGGAACCCTGCCACCATGCGGCCAAAGGAAGGACCGCGTGTGCCATGAAAAGTGTGGCAGTGCAGCTCCTTCTGAGAAGCCTCAGTGAAGGTACTGCTTTAACACTGGTAGGCCTCTCAGGACTGCAGGCTCTCACGCCTGGACCCAGGTCAAGGAAGCACACGTTGTAGCCAAAGTGTCAACTGCGGCTTCCGAGTAACCTGCAGCCACATGGGTGGTTGGCCTCCACTCTGTGCATGCAGAGGCCTGGGCCACACACGGCTTGCTCCGGCGGAGAGCCAGACCTCCAACTCTGGAAAGCAGTCTTGGTAACAGAGTGGGGGACGGTGTCACGTGCAATGCCTGTCAGACTCCCGGCTTGGCTCTTAGCTGCACCGAATCATATCCGGCGAGTAACATGGATTCTACGAACTCAAAGCTGACGACCCTTCACCTCCAGTAGAAATGTGATTTTACAACCAGCCTGCAATGATGGACACCTTTCCCGAAGCACTGCTGGGAGATGGAAAGTTCCGTAGCGACAACGCCTGACTGAAGCGCTGTCGTGGCTAGCCACGTCACCTTGCGCAGAACCTCTGCTTACAAAGACTCCTCACAGGAGCGCCTGCTGTGTCACATGGCTCTCTTGTAGCTGAGCAGAAGGTGCTTCTCCACAGGCTGGGTTTGCACGTAGAAACTGGATCCTGAGGGCTCAAGCATTATTGGCTCCTCTGGAACAGGAGGCTTGGGGCCAGAAAACTGAAGGCAAAGCACGGGGGCGGGTGTGGGCGGCCGCCCATCTTGGGCGCCCTGCAGGAATCCCTCAGGAGGAAGAGTGAGTTTTCTCGAAAGAAACAGTGTGCCTGCCACTCCTTGCCAGGAGGTCATGCAGCAGACTACTTCAGCTAAGGCGAATGTCGGCTGAGCGGCCTACTCAACGTAAGGGGCAATGTTTCCATCAGCAAACTTGGCGGTCACAAGTAGACCCGAGGCTTTCACCACTGAAGTGCTGTAATGCTGGTGTGCCTTTTACATAGCTGAGGACGCTCGCGACTGCACCATTTTCCGAGGAAAATCACTGTGTACCGAAAGTGTCATCTGTGCCTTCTGAGCAACCTCATGCCTCATGATGGTCTTTGGGCTCTACTGTTGGTATGCCGAAGGCCAGGCAGCAATGTGTTTCCTCCGTCGGAGAGCCAGATATCCACAGCTTAGAAGAATCCTCAGGAAGAGTTTTCTCCCTGGTCTGCTGTGCAATGCAAGGGGACCCCGGTTGGTACAACCTGAGCTGCACCGGAACAAACACCGCCACGGCAAGGGTGCTCAGAATTCATAGCTGACGTCTTCCCCTCGCAAGCAGCACGTCGACTTCAGATCCAGCTGGAGACTTGTGCTCTCAGCCTTTGAAGACTGTTAGGCCTTTGCAAGATCCACGGTGAGGTAGGCGACACTAAGGCGTTCACTGGCTCACGCCATTCACCTCAGGAGGACTCCTGCTTGCCAAAGTGTTGTCATGGAAGGGCCCTTGTGTGTGGCATGTGTCTATGTGGCCTGCCTGTGAACTTCAGGTACATGAGCTAGGTGTCAACCGTGAAAGTGGAGGGGGACGGGAATGGCACAATTTACCCCAGTGACAAACCGGAGAGCTGCGTCCTCAGAGCTGCCTGAGAAACAGTTCTGTTGCCCGTCTTCTATTCACCCCTGGATTACCCTGAGAGGCAACCTGAGGCAGAGTGAATTTTCTTCAACGAACCGGAGTGCGTGCAGTTCCTTGCTAGGTTCTCATCCCAAAGCCTTCTTGGCCAGTGGGAAGGAAACCTGCCCGCGTGGTGCAAGGAACGTCCGTGTTTTCGATGATGAGTGCTTAATGAAAAGCCCGGCGGTCGCCAACCTTCCCAACCCTGCGGGAATACCCGGGGAGGAACGGAGACTTTGCCCCAGGAAACAGCATGCTGGCAATTGCTTGCAAGGTGTACATCCAGCAGAGGAGGTTATCTAGGGCGTAAGTCAGCCGAGCGCCAGACTCAAGGTAAGGGGCAGTGTTTCTCTCCACCGGCACAGTCGCAGTCAGCAGTTTCAAAGAGGCCTTCCCGACTGAACTGCTGTAAATGCTGGTGTGCCTTTCAAGACTCTGAAAGGATGAGGATGCGAGCGTCTGCACCGTATGCCAAGGAAGGTCACTGTGGAGCAGAAGTGGCATCTGTGCCTGCTGAGCAACACCCAGCCACAAGGGTGTTTGGACTCTACTGTTTTGTATGCAGGAGGCTGGGCAACAACGTGTTTGCTCCATTGGAGAGCTCGATTTGGAGAGCTTAGAGGATGCCTGAAGAACACGTTTATAACGGGGCTTCTGGCCAATGCAAGGGGGCCTACTTTTGTAACCCTGAGCTGCTTTTGGAAAAACACCGGGCTTACACGAGTTCTCGGAATTCATACTAGACCTCTTGCTCCCTGAAGCAGCACCTGGACTTCACCTCTCGAGGGAGAAATAGGCAGTCGTCCTCCGGAGACTGCTACTCCTTTGCAAAATGTACCATGACCTAGGCGAAACGAAGGCATTCACTGGCTCGCGCAATTCACTTCAGGAGGAACACTGCCTTTCCAAAGTGCTTTCAGCGAAGGGGTACAGTATGTGACATGGGTCTCCTTCGGCTGCCCGGGAACGTCAGCTACATGAGCTGTGTGGCAACTGTGAAAAGGGGGCTGGACGAGCAAAGCGAAATCTGTCCTGTTGGCAAGCCGGAGAGCTGCGTGCTCAGAGCTGCCTGAAAAGAAGTCCCTCTGCCCGTCTTGTACTCACCGTAGGAGTTCCCTGGGAGGCAAAGTGAGGAAGAGTGAGTTTTCTCGAAAGAACAAGGGGGTGTGTGCAGTTCCTCACTAGGAGCTCATCCCAAAGCCTTCTTGGCTAGTGGTTAGGAACCCTGCCACCATGCGGCCAAAGGAAGGACCGCGTGTGCCATGAAAAGTGTGGCAGTGCAGCTCCTTCTGAGAAGCCTCAGTGAAGGTACTGCTTTAACACTGGTAGGCCTCTCAGGACTGCAGGCTCTCACGCCTGGACCCAGGTCAAGGAAGCACACGTTGTAGCCAAAGTGTCAACTGCGGCTTCCGAGTAACCTGCAGCCACATGGGTGGTTGGCCTCCACTCTGTGCATGCAGAGGCCTGGGCCACACACGGCTTGCTCCGGCGGAGAGCCAGACCTCCAACTCTGGAAAGCAGTCTTGGTAACAGAGTGGGGGACGGTGTCACGTGCAATGCCTGTCAGACTCCCGGCTTGGCTCTTAGCTGCACTGAATCATATCCGGCGAGTAACATGGATTCTACGAACTCAAAGCTGACGACCCTTCACCTCCAGTAGAAATGTGATTTTACAACCAGCCTGCAATGATGGACACCTTTCCCGAAGCACTGCTGGGAGATGGAAAGTTCCGTAGCGACAACGCCTGACTGAAGCGCTGTCGTGGCTAGCCACGTCACCTTGCGCAGAACCTCTGCTTACAAAGACTCCTCACAGGAGCGCCTGCTGTGTCACATGGCTCTCTTGTAGCTGAGCAGAAGGTGCTTCTCCACAGGCTGGGTTTGCACGTAGAAACTGGATCCTGAGGGCTCAAGCATTATTGGCTCCTCTGGAACAGGAGGCTTGGGGCCAGAAAACTGAAGGCAAAGCACGGGGGCGGGTGTGGGCGGCCGCCCATCTTGGGCGCCCTGCAGGAATCCCTCAGGAGGAAGAGTGAGTTTTCTCGAAAGAAACAGTGTGCCTGCCACTCCTTGCCAGGAGGTCATGCAGCAGACTACTTCAGCTAAGGCGAATGTCGGCTGAGCGGCCTACTCAACGTAAGGGGCAATGTTTCCATCAGCAAACTTGGCGGTCACAAGTAGACCCGAGGCTTTCACCACTGAAGTGCTGTAATGCTGGTGTGCCTTTTACATAGCTGAGGACGCTCGCGACTGCACCATTTTCCGAGGAAAATCACTGTGTACCGAAAGTGTCATCTGTGCCTTCTGAGCAACCTCATGCCTCATGATGGTCTTTGGGCTCTACTGTTGGTATGCCGAAGGCCAGGCAGCAATGTGTTTCCTCCGTCGGAGAGCCAGATATCCACAGCTTAGAAGAATCCTCAGGAAGAGTTTTCTCCCTGGTCTGCTGTGCAATGCAAGGGGACCCCGGTTGGTACAACCTGAGCTGCACCGGAACAAACACCGCCACGGCAAGGGTGCTCAGAATTCATAGCTGACGTCTTCCCCTCGCAAGCAGCACGTCGACTTCAGATCCAGCTGGAGACTTGTGCTCTCAGCCTTTGAAGACTGTTAGGCCTTTGCAAGATCCACGGTGAGGTAGGCGACACTAAGGCGTTCACTGGCTCACGCCATTCACCTCAGGAGGACTCCTGCTTGCCAAAGTGTTGTCATGGAAGGGCCCTTGTGTGTGGCATGTGTCTATGTGGCCTGCCTGTGAACTTCAGGTACATGAGCTAGGTGTCAACCGTGAAAGTGGAGGGGGACGGGAATGGCACAATTTACCCCAGTGACAAACCGGAGAGCTGCGTCCTCAGAGCTGCCTGAGAAAGAGTTCTGTTGCCCGTCTTCTATTCACCCCTGGATT
Source organism: Balaenoptera physalus (assembly GCF_965194825.1). NCBI lineage: Eukaryota > Metazoa > Chordata > Mammalia > Artiodactyla > Balaenopteridae > Balaenoptera > Balaenoptera physalus. The sequence continues at coordinate 46,945 of NW_028125162.1, forward strand.
ACCCTGAGAGGCAACCTGAGGCAGAGTGAATTTTCTTCAACGAACCGGAGTGCGTGCAGTTCCTTGCTAGGTTCTCATCCCAAAGCCTTCTTGGCCAGTGGGAAGGAAACCTGCCCGCGTGGTGCAAGGAACGTCCGTGTTTTCGATGATGAGTGCTTAATGAAAAGCCCGGCGGTCGCCAACCTTCCCAACCCTGCGGGAATACCCGGGGAGGAACGGAGACTTTGCCCCAGGAAACAGCATGCTGGCAATTGCTTGCAAGGTGTACATCCAGCAGAGGAGGTTATCTAGGGCGTAAGTCAGCCGAGCGCCAGACTCAAGGTAAGGGGCAGTGTTTCTCTCCACCGGCACAGTCGCAGTCAGCAGTTTCAAAGAGGCCTTCCCGACTGAACTGCTGTAAATGCTGGTGTGCCTTTCAAGACTCTGAAAGGATGAGGATGCGAGCGTCTGCACCGTATGCCAAGGAAGGTCACTGTGGAGCAGAAGTGGCATCTGTGCCTGCTGAGCAACACCCAGCCACAAGGGTGTTTGGACTCTACTGTTTTGTATGCAGGAGGCTGGGCAACAACGTGTTTGCTCCATTGGAGAGCTCGATTTGGAGAGCTTAGAGGATGCCTGAAGAACACGTTTATAACGGGGCTTCTGGCCAATGCAAGGGGGCCTACTTTTGTAACCCTGAGCTGCTTTTGGAAAAACACCGGGCTTACACGAGTTCTCGGAATTCATACTAGACCTCTTGCTCCCTGAAGCAGCACCTGGACTTCACCTCTCGAGGGAGAAATAGGCAGTCGTCCTCCGGAGACTGCTACTCCTTTGCAAAATGTACCATGACCTAGGCGAAACGAAGGCATTCACTGGCTCGCGCAATTCACTTCAGGAGGAACACTGCCTTTCCAAAGTGCTTTCAGCGAAGGGGTACAGTATGTGACATGGGTCTCCTTCGGCTGCCCGGGAACGTCAGCTACATGAGCTGTGTGGCAACTGTGAAAAGGGGGCTGGACGAGCAAAGCGAAATCTGTCCTGTTGGCAAGCCGGAGAGCTGCGTGCTCAGAGCTGCCTGAAAAGAAGTCCCTCTGCCCGTCTTGTACTCACCGTAGGAGTTCCCTGGGAGGCAAAGTGAGGAAGAGTGAGTTTTCTCGAAAGAACAAGGGGGTGTGTGCAGTTCCTCACTAGGAGCTCATCCCAAAGCCTTCTTGGCTAGTGGTTAGGAACCCTGCCACCATGCGGCCAAAGGAAGGACCGCGTGTGCCATGAAAAGTGTGGCAGTGCAGCTCCTTCTGAGAAGCCTCAGTGAAGGTACTGCTTTAACACTGGTAGGCCTCTCAGGACTGCAGGCTCTCACGCCTGGACCCAGGTCAAGGAAGCACACGTTGTAGCCAAAGTGTCAACTGCGGCTTCCGAGTAACCTGCAGCCACATGGGTGGTTGGCCTCCACTCTGTGCATGCAGAGGCCTGGGCCACACACGGCTTGCTCCGGCGGAGAGCCAGACCTCCAACTCTGGAAAGCAGTCTTGGTAACAGAGTGGGGGACGGTGTCACGTGCAATGCCTGTCAGACTCCCGGCTTGGCTCTTAGCTGCACCGAATCATATCCGGCGAGTAACATGGATTCTACGAACTCAAAGCTGACGACCCTTCACCTCCAGTAGAAATGTGATTTTACAACCAGCCTGCAATGATGGACACCTTTCCCGAAGCACTGCTGGGAGATGGAAAGTTCCGTAGCGACAACGCCTGACTGAAGCGCTGTCGTGGCTAGCCACGTCACCTTGCGCAGAACCTCTGCTTACAAAGACTCCTCACAGGAGCGCCTGCTGTGTCACATGGCTCTCTTGTAGCTGAGCAGAAGGTGCTTCTCCACAGGCTGGGTTTGCACGTAGAAACTGGATCCTGAGGGCTCAAGCATTATTGGCTCCTCTGGAACAGGAGGCTTGGGGCCAGAAAACTGAAGGCAAAGCACGGGGGCGGGTGTGGGCGGCCGCCCATCTTGGGCGCCCTGCAGGAATCCCTCAGGAGGAAGAGTGAGTTTTCTCGAAAGAAACAGTGTGCCTGCCACTCCTTGCCAGGAGGTCATGCAGCAGACTACTTCAGCTAAGGCGAATGTCGGCTGAGCGGCCTACTCAACGTAAGGGGCAATGTTTCCATCAGCAAACTTGGCGGTCACAAGTAGACCCGAGGCTTTCACCACTGAAGTGCTGTAATGCTGGTGTGCCTTTTACATAGCTGAGGACGCTCGCGACTGCACCATTTTCCGAGGAAAATCACTGTGTACCGAAAGTGTCATCTGTGCCTTCTGAGCAACCTCATGCCTCATGATGGTCTTTGGGCTCTACTGTTGGTATGCCGAAGGCCAGGCAGCAATGTGTTTCCTCCGTCGGAGAGCCAGATATCCACAGCTTAGAAGAATCCTCAGGAAGAGTTTTCTCCCTGGTCTGCTGTGCAATGCAAGGGGACCCCGGTTGGTACAACCTGAGCTGCACCGGAACAAACACCGCCACGGCAAGGGTGCTCAGAATTCATAGCTGACGTCTTCCCCTCGCAAGCAGCACGTCGACTTCAGATCCAGCTGGAGACTTGTGCTCTCAGCCTTTGAAGACTGTTAGGCCTTTGCAAGATCCACGGTGAGGTAGGCGACACTAAGGCGTTCACTGGCTCACGCCATTCACCTCAGGAGGACTCCTGCTTGCCAAAGTGTTGTCATGGAAGGGCCCTTGTGTGTGGCATGTGTCTATGTGGCCTGCCTGTGAACTTCAGGTACATGAGCTAGGTGTCAACCGTGAAAGTGGAGGGGGACGGGAATGGCACAATTTACCCCAGTGACAAACCGGAGAGCTGCGTCCTCAGAGCTGCCTGAGAAACAGTTCTGTTGCCCGTCTTCTATTCACCCCTGGATTACCCTGAGAGGCAACCTGAGGCAGAGTGAATTTTCTTCAACGAACCGGAGTGCGTGCAGTTCCTTGCTAGGTTCTCATCCCAAAGCCTTCTTGGCCAGTGGGAAGGAAACCTGCCCGCGTGGTGCAAGGAACGTCCGTGTTTTCGATGATGAGTGCTTAATGAAAAGCCCGGCGGTCGCCAACCTTCCCAACCCTGCGGGAATACCCGGGGAGGAACGGAGACTTTGCCCCAGGAAACAGCATGCTGGCAATTGCTTGCAAGGTGTACATCCAGCAGAGGAGGTTATCTAGGGCGTAAGTCAGCCGAGCGCCAGACTCAAGGTAAGGGGCAGTGTTTCTCTCCACCGGCACAGTCGCAGTCAGCAGTTTCAAAGAGGCCTTCCCGACTGAACTGCTGTAAATGCTGGTGTGCCTTTCAAGACTCTGAAAGGATGAGGATGCGAGCGTCTGCACCGTATGCCAAGGAAGGTCACTGTGGAGCAGAAGTGGCATCTGTGCCTGCTGAGCAACACCCAGCCACAAGGGTGTTTGGACTCTACTGTTTTGTATGCAGGAGGCTGGGCAACAACGTGTTTGCTCCATTGGAGAGCTCGATTTGGAGAGCTTAGAGGATGCCTGAAGAACACGTTTATAACGGGGCTTCTGGCCAATGCAAAGGGGCCTACTTTTGTAACCCTGAGCTGCTTTTGGAAAAACACCGGGCTTACACGAGTTCTCGGAATTCATACTAGACCTCTTGCTCCCTGAAGCAGCACCTGGACTTCACCTCTCGAGGGAGAAATAGGCAGTCGTCCTCCGGAGACTGCTACTCCTTTGCAAAATGTACCATGACCTAGGCGAAACGAAGGCATTCACTGGCTCGCGCAATTCACTTCAGGAGGAACACTGCCTTTCCAAAGTGCTTTCAGCGAAGGGGTACAGTATGTGACATGGGTCTCCTTCGGCTGCCCGGGAACGTCAGCTACATGAGCTGTGTGGCAACTGTGAAAAGGGGGCTGGACGAGCAAAGCGAAATCTGTCCTGTTGGCAAGCCGGAGAGCTGCGTGCTCAGAGCTGCCTGAAAAGAAGTCCCTCTGCCCGTCTTGTACTCACCGTAGGAGTTCCCTGGGAGGCAAAGTGAGGAAGAGTGAGTTTTCTCGAAAGAACAAGGGGGTGTGTGCAGTTCCTCACTAGGAGCTCATCCCAAAGCCTTCTTGGCTAGTGGTTAGGAACCCTGCCACCATGCGGCCAAAGGAAGGACCGCGTGTGCCATGAAAAGTGTGGCAGTGCAGCTCCTTCTGAGAAGCCTCAGTGAAGGTACTGCTTTAACACTGGTAGGCCTCTCAGGACTGCAGGCTCTCACGCCTGGACCCAGGTCAAGGAAGCACACGTTGTAGCCAAAGTGTCAACTGCGGCTTCCGAGTAACCTGCAGCCACATGGGTGGTTGGCCTCCACTCTGTGCATGCAGAGGCCTGGGCCACACACGGCTTGCTCCGGCGGAGAGCCAGACCTCCAACTCTGGAAAGCAGTCTTGGTAACAGAGTGGGGGACGGTGTCACGTGCAATGCCTGTCAGACTCCCGGCTTGGCTCTTAGCTGCACCGAATCATATCCGGCGAGTAACATGGATTCTACGAACTCAAAGCTGACGACCCTTCACCTCCAGTAGAAATGTGATTTTACAACCAGCCTGCAATGATGGACACCTTTCCCGAAGCACTGCTGGGAGATGGAAAGTTCCGTAGCGACAACGCCTGACTGAAGCGCTGTCGTGGCTAGCCACGTCACCTTGCGCAGAACCTCTGCTTACAAAGACTCCTCACAGGAGCGCCTGCTGTGTCACATGGCTCTCTTGTAGCTGAGCAGAAGGTGCTTCTCCACAGGCTGGGTTTGCACGTAGAAACTGGATCCTGAGGGCTCAAGCATTATTGGCTCCTCTGGAACAGGAGGCTTGGGGCCAGAAAACTGAAGGCAAAGCACGGGGGCGGGTGTGGGCGGCCGCCCATCTTGGGCGCCCTGCAGGAATCCCTCAGGAGGAAGAGTGAGTTTTCTCGAAAGAAACAGTGTGCCTGCCACTCCTTGCCAGGAGGTCATGCAGCAGACTACTTCAGCTAAGGCGAATGTCGGCTGAGCGGCCTACTCAACGTAAGGGGCAATGTTTCCATCAGCAAACTTGGCGGTCACAAGTAGACCCGAGGCTTTCACCACTGAAGTGCTGTAATGCTGGTGTGCCTTTTACATAGCTGAGGACGCTCGCGACTGCACCATTTTCCGAGGAAAATCACTGTGTACCGAAAGTGTCATCTGTGCCTTCTGAGCAACCTCATGCCTCATGATGGTCTTTGGGCTCTACTGTTGGTATGCCGAAGGCCAGGCAGCAATGTGTTTCCTCCGTCGGAGAGCCAGATATCCACAGCTTAGAAGAATCCTCAGGAAGAGTTTTCTCCCTGGTCTGCTGTGCAATGCAAGGGGACCCCGGTTGGTACAACCTGAGCTGCACCGGAACAAACACCGCCACGGCAAGGGTGCTCAGAATTCATAGCTGACGTCTTCCCCTCGCAAGCAGCACGTCGACTTCAGATCCAGCTGGAGACTTGTGCTCTCAGCCTTTGAAGACTGTTAGGCCTTTGCAAGATCCACGGTGAGGTAGGCGACACTAAGGCGTTCACTGGCTCACGCCATTCACCTCAGGAGGACTCCTGCTTGCCAAAGTGTTGTCATGGAAGGGCCCTTGTGTGTGGCATGTGTCTATGTGGCCTGCCTGTGAACTTCAGGTACATGAGCTAGGTGTCAACCGTGAAAGTGGAGGGGGACGGGAATGGCACAATTTACCCCAGTGACAAACCGGAGAGCTGCGTCCTCAGAGCTGCCTGAGAAACAGTTCTGTTGCCCGTCTTCTATTCACCCCTGGATTACCCTGAGAGGCAACCTGAGGCAGAGTGAATTTTCTTCAACGAACCGGAGTGCGTGCAGTTCCTTGCTAGGTTCTCATCCCAAAGCCTTCTTGGCCAGTGGGAAGGAAACCTGCCCGCGTGGTGCAAGGAACGTCCGTGTTTTCGATGATGAGTGCTTAATGAAAAGCCCGGCGGTCGCCAACCTTCCCAACCCTGCGGGAATACCCGGGGAGGAACGGAGACTTTGCCCCAGGAAACAGCATGCTGGCAATTGCTTGCAAGGTGTACATCCAGCAGAGGAGGTTATCTAGGGCGTAAGTCAGCCGAGCGCCAGACTCAAGGTAAGGGGCAGTGTTTCTCTCCACCGGCACAGTCGCAGTCAGCAGTTTCAAAGAGGCCTTCCCGACTGAACTGCTGTAAATGCTGGTGTGCCTTTCAAGACTCTGAAAGGATGAGGATGCGAGCGTCTGCACCGTATGCCAAGGAAGGTCACTGTGGAGCAGAAGTGGCATCTGTGCCTGCTGAGCAACACCCAGCCACAAGGGTGTTTGGACTCTATGTTTTGTATGCAGGAGGCTGGGCAACAACGTGTTTGCTCCATTGGAGAGCTCGATTTGGAGAGCTTAGAGGATGCCTGAAGAACACGTTTATAACGGGGCTTCTGGCCAATGCAAGGGGGCCTACTTTTGTAACCCTGAGCTGCTTTTGGAAAAACACCGGGCTTACACGAGTTCTCGGAATTCATACTAGACCTCTTGCTCCCTGAAGCAGCACCTGGACTTCACCTCTCGAGGGAGAAATAGGCAGTCGTCCTCCGGAGACTGCTACTCCTTTGCAAAATGTACCATGACCTAGGCGAAACGAAGGCATTCACTGGCTCGCGCAATTCACTTCAGGAGGAACACTGCCTTTCCAAAGTGCTTTCAGCGAAGGGGTACAGTATGTGACATGGGTCTCCTTCGGCTGCCCGGGAACGTCAGCTACATGAGCTGTGTGGCAACTGTGAAAAGGGGGCTGGACGAGCAAAGCGAAATCTGTCCTGTTGGCAAGCCGGAGAGCTGCGTGCTCAGAGCTGCCTGAAAAGAAGTCCCTCTGCCCGTCTTGTACTCACCGTAGGAGTTCCCTGGGAGGCAAAGTGAGGAAGAGTGAGTTTTCTCGAAAGAACAAGGGGGTGTGTGCAGTTCCTCACTAGGAGCTCATCCCAAAGCCTTCTTGGCTAGTGGTTAGGAACCCTGCCACCATGCGGCCAAAGGAAGGACCGCGTGTGCCATGAAAAGTGTGGCAGTGCAGCTCCTTCTGAGAAGCCTCAGTGAAGGTACTGCTTTAACACTGGTAGGCCTCTCAGGACTGCAGGCTCTCACGCCTGGACCCAGGTCAAGGAAGCACACGTTGTAGCCAAAGTGTCAACTGCGGCTTCCGAGTAACCTGCAGCCACATGGGTGGTTGGCCTCCACTCTGTGCATGCAGAGGCCTGGGCCACACACGGCTTGCTCCGGCGGAGAGCCAGACCTCCAACTCTGGAAAGCAGTCTTGGTAACAGAGTGGGGGACGGTGTCACGTGCAATGCCTGTCAGACTCCCGGCTTGGCTCTTAGCTGCACCGAATCATATCCGGCGAGTAACATGGATTCTACGAACTCAAAGCTGACGACCCTTCACCTCCAGTAGAAATGTGATTTTACAACCAGCCTGCAATGATGGACACCTTTCCCGAAGCACTGCTGGGAGATGGAAAGTTCCGTAGCGACAACGCCTGACTGAAGCGCTGTCGTGGCTAGCCACGTCACCTTGCGCAGAACCTCTGCTTACAAAGACTCCTCACAGGAGCGCCTGCTGTGTCACATGGCTCTCTTGTAGCTGAGCAGAAGGTGCTTCTCCACAGGCTGGGTTTGCACGTAGAAACTGGATCCTGAGGGCTCAAGCATTATTGGCTCCTCTGGAACAGGAGGCTTGGGGCCAGAAAACTGAAGGCAAAGCACGGGGGCGGGTGTGGGCGGCCGCCCATCTTGGGCGCCCTGCAGGAATCCCTCAGGAGGAAGAGTGAGTTTTCTCGAAAGAAACAGTGTGCCTGCCACTCCTTGCCAGGAGGTCATGCAGCAGACTACTTCAGCTAAGGCGAATGTCGGCTGAGCGGCCTACTCAACGTAAGGGGCAATGTTTCCATCAGCAAACTTGGCGGTCACAAGTAGACCCGAGGCTTTCACCACTGAAGTGCTGTAATGCTGGTGTGCCTTTTACATAGCTGAGGACGCTCGCGACTGCACCATTTTCCGAGGAAAATCACTGTGTACCGAAAGTGTCATCTGTGCCTTCTGAGCAACCTCATGCCTCATGATGGTCTTTGGGCTCTACTGTTGGTATGCCGAAGGCCAGGCAGCAATGTGTTTCCTCCGTCGGAGAGCCAGATATCCACAGCTTAGAAGAATCCTCAGGAAGAGTTTTCTCCCTGGTCTGCTGTGCAATGCAAGGGGACCCCGGTTGGTACAACCTGAGCTGCACCGGAACAAACACCGCCACGGCAAGGGTGCTCAGAATTCATAGCTGACGTCTTCCCCTCGCAAGCAGCACGTCGACTTCAGATCCAGCTGGAGACTTGTGCTCTCAGCCTTTGAAGACTGTTAGGCCTTTGCAAGATCCACGGTGAGGTAGGCGACACTAAGGCGTTCACTGGCTCACGCCATTCACCTCAGGAGGACTCCTGCTTGCCAAAGTGTTGTCATGGAAGGGCCCTTGTGTGTGGCATGTGTCTATGTGGCCTGCCTGTGAACTTCAGGTACATGAGCTAGGTGTCAACCGTGAAAGTGGAGGGGGACGGGAATGGCACAATTTACCCCAGTGACAAACCGGAGAGCTGCGTCCTCAGAGCTGCCTGAGAAACAGTTCTGTTGCCCGTCTTCTATTCACCCCTGGATTACCCTGAGAGGCAACCTGAGGCAGAGTGAATTTTCTTCAACGAACCGGAGTGCGTGCAGTTCCTTGCTAGGTTCTCATCCCAAAGCCTTCTTGGCCAGTGGGAAGGAAACCTGCCCGCGTGGTGCAAGGAACGTCCGTGTTTTCGATGATGAGTGCTTAATGAAAAGCCCGGCGGTCGCCAACCTTCCCAACCCTGCGGGAATACCCGGGGAGGAACGGAGACTTTGCCCCAGGAAACAGCATGCTGGCAATTGCTTGCAAGGTGTACATCCAGCAGAGGAGGTTATCTAGGGCGTAAGTCAGCCGAGCGCCAGACTCAAGGTAAGGGGCAGTGTTTCTCTCCACCGGCACAGTCGCAGTCAGCAGTTTCAAAGAGGCCTTCCCGACTGAACTGCTGTAAATGCTGGTGTGCCTTTCAAGACTCTGAAAGGATGAGGATGCGAGCGTCTGCACCGTATGCCAAGGAAGGTCACTGTGGAGCAGAAGTGGCATCTGTGCCTGCTGAGCAACACCCAGCCACAAGGGTGTTTGGACTCTACTGTTTTGTATGCAGGAGGCTGGGCAACAACGTGTTTGCTCCATTGGAGAGCTCGATTTGGAGAGCTTAGAGGATGCCTGAAGAACACGTTTATAACGGGGCTTCTGGCCAATGCAAGGGGGCCTACTTTTGTAACCCTGAGCTGCTTTTGGAAAAACACCGGGCTTACACGAGTTCTCGGAATTCATACTAGACCTCTTGCTCCCTGAAGCAGCACCTGGACTTCACCTCTCGAGGGAGAAATAGGCAGTCGTCCTCCGGAGACTGCTACTCCTTTGCAAAATGTACCATGACCTAGGCGAAACGAAGGCATTCACTGGCTCGCGCAATTCACTTCAGGAGGAACACTGCCTTTCCAAAGTGCTTTCAGCGAAGGGGTACAGTATGTGACATGGGTCTCCTTCGGCTGCCCGGGAACGTCAGCTACATGAGCTGTGTGGCAACTGTGAAAAGGGGGCTGGACGAGCAAAGCGAAATCTGTCCTGTTGGCAAGCCGGAGAGCTGCGTGCTCAGAGCTGCCTGAAAAGAAGTCCCTCTGCCCGTCTTGTACTCACCGTAGGAGTTCCCTGGGAGGCAAAGTGAGGAAGAGTGAGTTTTCTCGAAAGAACAAGGGGGTGTGTGCAGTTCCTCACTAGGAGCCCATCCCAAAGCCTTCTTGGCTAGTGGTTAGGAACCCTGCCACCATGCGGCCAAAGGAAGGACCGCGTGTGCCATGAAAAGTGTGGCAGTGCAGCTCCTTCTGAGAAGCCTCAGTGAAGGTACTGCTTTAACACTGGTAGGCCTCTCAGGACTGCAGGCTCTCACGCCTGGACCCAGGTCAAGGAAGCACACGTTGTAGCCAAAGTGTCAACTGCGGCTTCCGAGTAACCTGCAGCCACATGGGTGGTTGGCCTCCACTCTGTGCATGCAGAGGCCTGGGCCACACACGGCTTGCTCCGGCGGAGAGCCAGACCTCCAACTCTGGAAAGCAGTCTTGGTAACAGAGTGGGGGACGGTGTCACGTGCAATGCCTGTCAGACTCCCGGCTTGGCTCTTAGCTGCACCGAATCATATCCGGCGAGTAACATGGATTCTACGAACTCAAAGCTGACGACCCTTCACCTCCAGTAGAAATGTGATTTTACAACCAGCCTGCAATGATGGACACCTTTCCCGAAGCACTGCTGGGAGATGGAAAGTTCCGTAGCGACAACGCCTGACTGAAGCGCTGTCGTGGCTAGCCACGTCACCTTGCGCAGAACCTCTGCTTACAAAGACTCCTCACAGGAGCGCCTGCTGTGTCACATGGCTCTCTTGTAGCTGAGCAGAAGGTGCTTCTCCACAGGCTGGGTTTGCACGTAGAAACTGGATCCTGAGGGCTCAAGCATTATTGGCTCCTCTGGAACAGGAGGCTTGGGGCCAGAAAACTGAAGGCAAAGCACGGGGGCGGGTGTGGGCGGCCGCCCATCTTGGGCGCCCTGCAGGAATCCCTCAGGAGGAAGAGTGAGTTTTCTCGAAAGAAACAGTGTGCCTGCCACTCCTTGCCAGGAGGTCATGCAGCAGACTACTTCAGCTAAGGCGAATGTCGGCTGAGCGGCCTACTCAACGTAAGGGGCAATGTTTCCATCAGCAAACTTGGCGGTCACAAGTAGACCCGAGGCTTTCACCACTGAAGTGCTGTAATGCTGGTGTGCCTTTTACATAGCTGAGGACGCTCGCGACTGCACCATTTTCCGAGGAAAATCACTGTGTACCGAAAGTGTCATCTGTGCCTTCTGAGCAACCTCATGCCTCATGATGGTCTTTGGGCTCTACTGTTGGTATGCCGAAGGCCAGGCAGCAATGTGTTTCCTCCGTCGGAGAGCCAGATATCCACAGCTTAGAAGAATCCTCAGGAAGAGTTTTCTCCCTGGTCTGCTGTGCAATGCAAGGGGACCCCGGTTGGTACAACCTGAGCTGCACCGGAACAAACACCGCCACGGCAAGGGTGCTCAGAATTCATAGCTGACGTCTTCCCCTCGCAAGCAGCACGTCGACTTCAGATCCAGCTGGAGACTTGTGCTCTCAGCCTTTGAAGACTGTTAGGCCTTTGCAAGATCCACGGTGAGGTAGGCGACACTAAGGCGTTCACTGGCTCACGCCATTCACCTCAGGAGGACTCCTGCTTGCCAAAGTGTTGTCATGGAAGGGCCCTTGTGTGTGGCATGTGTCTATGTGGCCTGCCTGTGAACTTCAGGTACATGAGCTAGGTGTCAACCGTGAAAGTGGAGGGGGACGGGAATGGCACAATTTACCCCAGTGACAAACCGGAGAGCTGCGTCCTCAGAGCTGCCTGAGAAACAGTTCTGTTGCCCGTCTTCTATTCACCCCTGGATTACCCTGAGAGGCAACCTGAGGCAGAGTGAATTTTCTTCAACGAACCGGAGTGCGTGCAGTTCCTTGCTAGGTTCTCATCCCAAAGCCTTCTTGGCCAGTGGGAAGGAAACCTGCCCGCGTGGTGCAAGGAACGTCCGTGTTTTCGATGATGAGTGCTTAATGAAAAGCCCGGCGGTCGCCAACCTTCCCAACCCTGCGGGAATACCCGGGGAGGAACGGAGACTTTGCCCCAGGAAACAGCATGCTGGCAATTGCTTGCAAGGTGTACATCCAGCAGAGGAGGTTATCTAGGGCGTAAGTCAGCCGAGCGCCAGACTCAAGGTAAGGGGCAGTGTTTCTCTCCACCGGCACAGTCGCAGTCAGCAGTTTCAAAGAGGCCTTCCCGACTGAACTGCTGTAAATGCTGGTGTGCCTTTCAAGACTCTGAAAGGATGAGGATGCGAGCGTCTGCACCGTATGCCAAGGAAGGTCACTGTGGAGCAGAAGTGGCATCTGTGCCTGCTGAGCAACACCCAGCCACAAGGGTGTTTGGACTCTACTGTTTTGTATGCAGGAGGCTGGGCAACAACGTGTTTGCTCCATTGGAGAGCTCGATTTGGAGAGCTTAGAGGATGCCTGAAGAACACGTTTATAACGGGGCTTCTGGCCAATGCAAGGGGGCCTACTTTTGTAACCCTGAGCTGCTTTTGGAAAAACACCGGGCTTACACGAGTTCTCGGAATTCATACTAGACCTCTTGCTCCCTGAAGCAGCACCTGGACTTCACCTCTCGAGGGAGAAATAGGCAGTCGTCCTCCGGAGACTGCTACTCCTTTGCAAAATGTACCATGACCTAGGCGAAACGAAGGCATTCACTGGCTCGCGCAATTCACTTCAGGAGGAACACTGCCTTTCCAAAGTGCTTTCAGCGAAGGGGTACAGTATGTGACATGGGTCTCCTTCGGCTGCCCGGGAACGTCAGCTACATGAGCTGTGTGGCAACTGTGAAAAGGGGGCTGGACGAGCAAAGCGAAATCTGTCCTGTTGGCAAGCCGGAGAGCTGCGTGCTCAGAGCTGCCTGAAAAGAAGTCCCTCTGCCCGTCTTGTACTCACCGTAGGAGTTCCCTGGGAGGCAAAGTGAGGAAGAGTGAGTTTTCTCGAAAGAACAAGGGGGTGTGTGCAGTTCCTCACTAGGAGCTCATCCCAAAGCCTTCTTGGCTAGTGGTTAGGAACCCTGCCACCATGCGGCCAAAGGAAGGACCGCGTGTGCCATGAAAAGTGTGGCAGTGCAGCTCCTTCTGAGAAGCCTCAGTGAAGGTACTGCTTTAACACTGGTAGGCCTCTCAGGACTGCAGGCTCTCACGCCTGGACCCAGGTCAAGGAAGCACACGTTGTAGCCAAAGTGTCAACTGCGGCTTCCGAGTAACCTGCAGCCACATGGGTGGTTGGCCTCCACTCTGTGCATGCAGAGGCCTGGGCCACACACGGCTTGCTCCGGCGGAGAGCCAGACCTCCAACTCTGGAAAGCAGTCTTGGTAACAGAGTGGGGGACGGTGTCACGTGCAATGCCTGTCAGACTCCCGGCTTGGCTCTTAGCTGCACCGAATCATATCCGGCGAGTAACATGGATTCTACGAACTCAAAGCTGACGACCCTTCACCTCCAGTAGAAATGTGATTTTACAACCAGCCTGCAATGATGGACACCTTTCCCGAAGCACTGCTGGGAGATGGAAAGTTCCGTAGCGACAACGCCTGACTGAAGCGCTGTCGTGGCTAGCCACGTCACCTTGCGCAGAACCTCTGCTTACAAAGACTCCTCACAGGAGCGCCTGCTGTGTCACATGGCTCTCTTGTAGCTGAGCAGAAGGTGCTTCTCCACAGGCTGGGTTTGCACGTAGAAACTGGATCCTGAGGGCTCAAGCATTATTGGCTCCTCTGGAACAGGAGGCTTGGGGCCAGAAAACTGAAGGCAAAGCACGGGGGCGGGTGTGGGCGGCCGCCCATCTTGGGCGCCCTGCAGGAATCCCTCAGGAGGAAGAGTGAGTTTTCTCGAAAGAAACAGTGTGCCTGCCACTCCTTGCCAGGAGGTCATGCAGCAGACTACTTCAGCTAAGGCGAATGTCGGCTGAGCGGCCTACTCAACGTAAGGGGCAATGTTTCCATCAGCAAACTTGGCGGTCACAAGTAGACCCGAGGCTTTCACCACTGAAGTGCTGTAATGCTGGTGTGCCTTTTACATAGCTGAGGACGCTCGCGACTGCACCATTTTCCGAGGAAAATCACTGTGTACCGAAAGTGTCATCTGTGCCTTCTGAGCAACCTCATGCCTCATGATGGTCTTTGGGCTCTACTGTTGGTATGCCGAAGGCCAGGCAGCAATGTGTTTCCTCCGTCGGAGAGCCAGATATCCACAGCTTAGAAGAATCCTCAGGAAGAGTTTTCTCCCTGGTCTGCTGTGCAATGCAAGGGGACCCCGGTTGGTACAACCTGAGCTGCACCGGAACAAACACCGCCACGGCAAGGGTGCTCAGAATTCATAGCTGACGTCTTCCCCTCGCAAGCAGCACGTCGACTTCAGATCCAGCTGGAGACTTGTGCTCTCAGCCTTTGAAGACTGTTAGGCCTTTGCAAGATCCACGGTGAGGTAGGCGACACTAAGGCGTTCACTGGCTCACGCCATTCACCTCAGGAGGACTCCTGCTTGCCAAAGTGTTGTCATGGAAGGGCCCTTGTGTGTGGCATGTGTCTATGTGGCCTGCCTGTGAACTTCAGGTACATGAGCTAGGTGTCAACCGTGAAAGTGGAGGGGGACGGGAATGGCACAATTTACCCCAGTGACAAACCGGAGAGCTGCGTCCTCAGAGCTGCCTGAGAAACAGTTCTGTTGCCCGTCTTCTATTCACCCCTGGATTACCCTGAGAGGCAACCTGAGGCAGAGTGAATTTTCTTCAACGAACCGGAGTGCGTGCAGTTCCTTGCTAGGTTCTCATCCCAAAGCCTTCTTGGCCAGTGGGAAGGAAACCTGCCCGCGTGGTGCAAGGAACGTCCGTGTTTTCGATGATGAGTGCTTAATGAAAAGCCCGGCGGTCGCCAACCTTCCCAACCCTGCGGGAATACCCGGGGAGGAACGGAGACTTTGCCCCAGGAAACAGCATGCTGGCAATTGCTTGCAAGGTGTACATCCAGCAGAGGAGGTTATCTAGGGCGTAAGTCAGCCGAGCGCCAGACTCAAGGTAAGGGGCAGTGTTTCTCTCCACCGGCACAGTCGCAGTCAGCAGTTTCAAAGAGGCCTTCCCGACTGAACTGCTGTAAATGCTGGTGTGCCTTTCAAGACTCTGAAAGGATGAGGATGCGAGCGTCTGCACCGTATGCCAAGGAAGGTCACTGTGGAGCAGAAGTGGCATCTGTGCCTGCTGAGCAACACCCAGCCACAAGGGTGTTTGGACTCTATGTTTTGTATGCAGGAGGCTGGGCAACAACGTGTTTGCTCCATTGGAGAGCTCGATTTGGAGAGCTTAGAGGATGCCTGAAGAACACGTTTATAACGGGGCTTCTGGCCAATGCAAGGGGGCCTACTTTTGTAACCCTGAGCTGCTTTTGGAAAAACACCGGGCTTACACGAGTTCTCGGAATTCATACTAGACCTCTTGCTCCCTGAAGCAGCACCTGGACTTCACCTCTCGAGGGAGAAATAGGCAGTCGTCCTCCGGAGACTGCTACTCCTTTGCAAAATGTACCATGACCTAGGCGAAACGAAGGCATTCACTGGCTCGCGCAATTCACTTCAGGAGGAACACTGCCTTTCCAAAGTGCTTTCAGCGAAGGGGTACAGTATGTGACATGGGTCTCCTTCGGCTGCCCGGGAACGTCAGCTACATGAGCTGTGTGGCAACTGTGAAAAGGGGGCTGGACGAGCAAAGCGAAATCTGTCCTGTTGGCAAGCCGGAGAGCTGCGTGCTCAGAGCTGCCTGAAAAGAAGTCCCTCTGCCCGTCTTGTACTCACCGTAGGAGTTCCCTGGGAGGCAAAGTGAGGAAGAGTGAGTTTTCTCGAAAGAACAAGGGGGTGTGTGCAGTTCCTCACTAGGAGCTCATCCCAAAGCCTTCTTGGCTAGTGGTTAGGAACCCTGCCACCATGCGGCCAAAGGAAGGACCGCGTGTGCCATGAAAAGTGTGGCAGTGCAGCTCCTTCTGAGAAGCCTCAGTGAAGGTACTGCTTTAACACTGGTAGGCCTCTCAGGACTGCAGGCTCTCACGCCTGGACCCAGGTCAAGGAAGCACACGTTGTAGCCAAAGTGTCAACTGCGGCTTCCGAGTAACCTGCAGCCACATGGGTGGTTGGCCTCCACTCTGTGCATGCAGAGGCCTGGGCCACACACGGCTTGCTCCGGCGGAGAGCCAGACCTCCAACTCTGGAAAGCAGTCTTGGTAACAGAGTGGGGGACGGTGTCACGTGCAATGCCTGTCAGACTCCCGGCTTGGCTCTTAGCTGCACCGAATCATATCCGGCGAGTAACATGGATTCTACGAACTCAAAGCTGACGACCCTTCACCTCCAGTAGAAATGTGATTTTACAACCAGCCTGCAATGATGGACACCTTTCCCGAAGCACTGCTGGGAGATGGAAAGTTCCGTAGCGACAACGCCTGACTGAAGCGCTGTCGTGGCTAGCCACGTCACCTTGCGCAGAACCTCTGCTTACAAAGACTCCTCACAGGAGCGCCTGCTGTGTCACATGGCTCTCTTGTAGCTGAGCAGAAGGTGCTTCTCCACAGGCTGGGTTTGCACGTAGAAACTGGATCCTGAGGGCTCAAGCATTATTGGCTCCTCTGGAACAGGAGGCTTGGGGCCAGAAAACTGAAGGCAAAGCACGGGGGCGGGTGTGGGCGGCCGCCCATCTTGGGCGCCCTGCAGGAATCCCTCAGGAGGAAGAGTGAGTTTTCTCGAAAGAAACAGTGTGCCTGCCACTCCTTGCCAGGAGGTCATGCAGCAGACTACTTCAGCTAAGGCGAATGTCGGCTGAGCGGCCTACTCAACGTAAGGGGCAATGTTTCCATCAGCAAACTTGGCGGTCACAAGTAGACCCGAGGCTTTCACCACTGAAGTGCTGTAATGCTGGTGTGCCTTTTACATAGCTGAGGACGCTCGCGACTGCACCATTTTCCGAGGAAAATCACTGTGTACCGAAAGTGTCATCTGTGCCTTCTGAGCAACCTCATGCCTCATGATGGT
Organism: Balaenoptera physalus; assembly: GCF_965194825.1. Classification (NCBI taxonomy): domain Eukaryota; kingdom Metazoa; phylum Chordata; class Mammalia; order Artiodactyla; family Balaenopteridae; genus Balaenoptera; species Balaenoptera physalus. Next base: position 63,727 of record NW_028125162.1, read on the forward strand.
CTTTGGGCTCTACTGTTGGTATGCCGAAGGCCAGGCAGCAATGTGTTTCCTCCGTCGGAGAGCCAGATATCCACAGCTTAGAAGAATCCTCAGGAAGAGTTTTCTCCCTGGTCTGCTGTGCAATGCAAGGGGACCCCGGTTGGTACAACCTGAGCTGCACCGGAACAAACACCGCCACGGCAAGGGTGCTCAGAATTCATAGCTGACGTCTTCCCCTCGCAAGCAGCACGTCGACTTCAGATCCAGCTGGAGACTTGTGCTCTCAGCCTTTGAAGACTGTTAGGCCTTTGCAAGATCCACGGTGAGGTAGGCGACACTAAGGCGTTCACTGGCTCACGCCATTCACCTCAGGAGGACTCCTGCTTGCCAAAGTGTTGTCATGGAAGGGCCCTTGTGTGTGGCATGTGTCTATGTGGCCTGCCTGTGAACTTCAGGTACATGAGCTAGGTGTCAACCGTGAAAGTGGAGGGGGACGGGAATGGCACAATTTACCCCAGTGACAAACCGGAGAGCTGCGTCCTCAGAGCTGCCTGAGAAACAGTTCTGTTGCCCGTCTTCTATTCACCCCTGGATTACCCTGAGAGGCAACCTGAGGCAGAGTGAATTTTCTTCAACGAACCGGAGTGCGTGCAGTTCCTTGCTAGGTTCTCATCCCAAAGCCTTCTTGGCCAGTGGGAAGGAAACCTGCCCGCGTGGTGCAAGGAACGTCCGTGTTTTCGATGATGAGTGCTTAATGAAAAGCCCGGCGGTCGCCAACCTTCCCAACCCTGCGGGAATACCCGGGGAGGAACGGAGACTTTGCCCCAGGAAACAGCATGCTGGCAATTGCTTGCAAGGTGTACATCCAGCAGAGGAGGTTATCTAGGGCGTAAGTCAGCCGAGCGCCAGACTCAAGGTAAGGGGCAGTGTTTCTCTCCACCGGCACAGTCGCAGTCAGCAGTTTCAAAGAGGCCTTCCCGACTGAACTGCTGTAAATGCTGGTGTGCCTTTCAAGACTCTGAAAGGATGAGGATGCGAGCGTCTGCACCGTATGCCAAGGAAGGTCACTGTGGAGCAGAAGTGGCATCTGTGCCTGCTGAGCAACACCCAGCCACAAGGGTGTTTGGACTCTACTGTTTTGTATGCAGGAGGCTGGGCAACAACGTGTTTGCTCCATTGGAGAGCTCGATTTGGAGAGCTTAGAGGATGCCTGAAGAACACGTTTATAACGGGGCTTCTGGCCAATGCAAGGGGGCCTACTTTTGTAACCCTGAGCTGCTTTTGGAAAAACACCGGGCTTACACGAGTTCTCGGAATTCATACTAGACCTCTTGCTCCCTGAAGCAGCACCTGGACTTCACCTCTCGAGGGAGAAATAGGCAGTCGTCCTCCGGAGACTGCTACTCCTTTGCAAAATGTACCATGACCTAGGCGAAACGAAGGCATTCACTGGCTCGCGCAATTCACTTCAGGAGGAACACTGCCTTTCCAAAGTGCTTTCAGCGAAGGGGTACAGTATGTGACATGGGTCTCCTTCGGCTGCCCGGGAACGTCAGCTACATGAGCTGTGTGGCAACTGTGAAAAGGGGGCTGGACGAGCAAAGCGAAATCTGTCCTGTTGGCAAGCCGGAGAGCTGCGTGCTCAGAGCTGCCTGAAAAGAAGTCCCTCTGCCCGTCTTGTACTCACCGTAGGAGTTCCCTGGGAGGCAAAGTGAGGAAGAGTGAGTTTTCTCGAAAGAACAAGGGGGTGTGTGCAGTTCCTCACTAGGAGCCCATCCCAAAGCCTTCTTGGCTAGTGGTTAGGAACCCTGCCACCATGCGGCCAAAGGAAGGACCGCGTGTGCCATGAAAAGTGTGGCAGTGCAGCTCCTTCTGAGAAGCCTCAGTGAAGGTACTGCTTTAACACTGGTAGGCCTCTCAGGACTGCAGGCTCTCACGCCTGGACCCAGGTCAAGGAAGCACACGTTGTAGCCAAAGTGTCAACTGCGGCTTCCGAGTAACCTGCAGCCACATGGGTGGTTGGCCTCCACTCTGTGCATGCAGAGGCCTGGGCCACACACGGCTTGCTCCGGCGGAGAGCCAGACCTCCAACTCTGGAAAGCAGTCTTGGTAACAGAGTGGGGGACGGTGTCACGTGCAATGCCTGTCAGACTCCCGGCTTGGCTCTTAGCTGCACCGAATCATATCCGGCGAGTAACATGGATTCTACGAACTCAAAGCTGACGACCCTTCACCTCCAGTAGAAATGTGATTTTACAACCAGCCTGCAATGATGGACACCTTTCCCGAGGCACTGCTGGGAGATGGAAAGTTCCGTAGCGACAACGCCTGACTGAAGCGCTGTCGTGGCTAGCCACGTCACCTTGCGCAGAACCTCTGCTTACAAAGACTCCTCACAGGAGCGCCTGCTGTGTCACATGGCTCTCTTGTAGCTGAGCAGAAGGTGCTTCTCCACAGGCTGGGTTTGCACGTAGAAACTGGATCCTGAGGGCTCAAGCATTATTGGCTCCTCTGGAACAGGAGGCTTGGGGCCAGAAAACTGAAGGCAAAGCACGGGGGCGGGTGTGGGCGGCCGCCCATCTTGGGCGCCCTGCAGGAATCCCTCAGGAGGAAGAGTGAGTTTTCTCGAAAGAAACAGTGTGCCTGCCACTCCTTGCCAGGAGGTCATGCAGCAGACTACTTCAGCTAAGGCGAATGTCGGCTGAGCGGCCTACTCAACGTAAGGGGCAATGTTTCCATCAGCAAACTTGGCGGTCACAAGTAGACCCGAGGCTTTCACCACTGAAGTGCTGTAATGCTGGTGTGCCTTTTACATAGCTGAGGACGCTCGCGACTGCACCATTTTCCGAGGAAAATCACTGTGTACCGAAAGTGTCATCTGTGCCTTCTGAGCAACCTCATGCCTCATGATGGTCTTTGGGCTCTACTGTTGGTATGCCGAAGGCCAGGCAGCAATGTGTTTCCTCCGTCGGAGAGCCAGATATCCACAGCTTAGAAGAATCCTCAGGAAGAGTTTTCTCCCTGGTCTGCTGTGCAATGCAAGGGGACCCCGGTTGGTACAACCTGAGCTGCACCGGAACAAACACCGCCACGGCAAGGGTGCTCAGAATTCATAGCTGACGTCTTCCCCTCGCAAGCAGCACGTCGACTTCAGATCCAGCTGGAGACTTGTGCTCTCAGCCTTTGAAGACTGTTAGGCCTTTGCAAGATCCACGGTGAGGTAGGCGACACTAAGGCGTTCACTGGCTCACGCCATTCACCTCAGGAGGACTCCTGCTTGCCAAAGTGTTGTCATGGAAGGGCCCTTGTGTGTGGCATGTGTCTATGTGGCCTGCCTGTGAACTTCAGGTACATGAGCTAGGTGTCAACCGTGAAAGTGGAGGGGGACGGGAATGGCACAATTTACCCCAGTGACAAACCGGAGAGCTGCGTCCTCAGAGCTGCCTGAGAAACAGTTCTGTTGCCCGTCTTCTATTCACCCCTGGATTACCCTGAGAGGCAACCTGAGGCAGAGTGAATTTTCTTCAACGAACCGGAGTGCGTGCAGTTCCTTGCTAGGTTCTCATCCCAAAGCCTTCTTGGCCAGTGGGAAGGAAACCTGCCCGCGTGGTGCAAGGAACGTCCGTGTTTTCGATGATGAGTGCTTAATGAAAAGCCCGGCGGTCGCCAACCTTCCCAACCCTGCGGGAATACCCGGGGAGGAACGGAGACTTTGCCCCAGGAAACAGCATGCTGGCAATTGCTTGCAAGGTGTACATCCAGCAGAGGAGGTTATCTAGGGCGTAAGTCAGCCGAGCGCCAGACTCAAGGTAAGGGGCAGTGTTTCTCTCCACCGGCACAGTCGCAGTCAGCAGTTTCAAAGAGGCCTTCCCGACTGAACTGCTGTAAATGCTGGTGTGCCTTTCAAGACTCTGAAAGGATGAGGATGCGAGCGTCTGCACCGTATGCCAAGGAAGGTCACTGTGGAGCAGAAGTGGCATCTGTGCCTGCTGAGCAACACCCAGCCACAAGGGTGTTTGGACTCTACTGTTTTGTATGCAGGAGGCTGGGCAACAACGTGTTTGCTCCATTGGAGAGCTCGATTTGGAGAGCTTAGAGGATGCCTGAAGAACACGTTTATAACGGGGCTTCTGGCCAATGCAAGGGGGCCTACTTTTGTAACCCTGAGCTGCTTTTGGAAAAACACCGGGCTTACACGAGTTCTCGGAATTCATACTAGACCTCTTGCTCCCTGAAGCAGCACCTGGACTTCACCTCTCGAGGGAGAAATAGGCAGTCGTCCTCCGGAGACTGCTACTCCTTTGCAAAATGTACCATGACCTAGGCGAAACGAAGGCATTCACTGGCTCGCGCAATTCACTTCAGGAGGAACACTGCCTTTCCAAAGTGCTTTCAGCGAAGGGGTACAGTATGTGACATGGGTCTCCTTCGGCTGCCCGGGAACGTCAGCTACATGAGCTGTGTGGCAACTGTGAAAAGGGGGCTGGACGAGCAAAGCGAAATCTGTCCTGTTGGCAAGCCGGAGAGCTGCGTGCTCAGAGCTGCCTGAAAAGAAGTCCCTCTGCCCGTCTTGTACTCACCGTAGGAGTTCCCTGGGAGGCAAAGTGAGGAAGAGTGAGTTTTCTCGAAAGAACAAGGGGGTGTGTGCAGTTCCTCACTAGGAGCTCATCCCAAAGCCTTCTTGGCTAGTGGTTAGGAACCCTGCCACCATGCGGCCAAAGGAAGGACCGCGTGTGCCATGAAAAGTGTGGCAGTGCAGCTCCTTCTGAGAAGCCTCAGTGAAGGTACTGCTTTAACACTGGTAGGCCTCTCAGGACTGCAGGCTCTCACGCCTGGACCCAGGTCAAGGAAGCACACGTTGTAGCCAAAGTGTCAACTGCGGCTTCCGAGTAACCTGCAGCCACATGGGTGGTTGGCCTCCACTCTGTGCATGCAGAGGCCTGGGCCACACACGGCTTGCTCCGGCGGAGAGCCAGACCTCCAACTCTGGAAAGCAGTCTTGGTAACAGAGTGGGGGACGGTGTCACGTGCAATGCCTGTCAGACTCCCGGCTTGGCTCTTAGCTGCACCGAATCATATCCGGCGAGTAACATGGATTCTACGAACTCAAAGCTGACGACCCTTCACCTCCAGTAGAAATGTGATTTTACAACCAGCCTGCAATGATGGACACCTTTCCCGAAGCACTGCTGGGAGATGGAAAGTTCCGTAGCGACAACGCCTGACTGAAGCGCTGTCGTGGCTAGCCACGTCACCTTGCGCAGAACCTCTGCTTACAAAGACTCCTCACAGGAGCGCCTGCTGTGTCACATGGCTCTCTTGTAGCTGAGCAGAAGGTGCTTCTCCACAGGCTGGGTTTGCACGTAGAAACTGGATCCTGAGGGCTCAAGCATTATTGGCTCCTCTGGAACAGGAGGCTTGGGGCCAGAAAACTGAAGGCAAAGCACGGGGGCGGGTGTGGGCGGCCGCCCATCTTGGGCGCCCTGCAGGAATCCCTCAGGAGGAAGAGTGAGTTTTCTCGAAAGAAACAGTGTGCCTGCCACTCCTTGCCAGGAGGTCATGCAGCAGACTACTTCAGCTAAGGCGAATGTCGGCTGAGCGGCCTACTCAACGTAAGGGGCAATGTTTCCATCAGCAAACTTGGCGGTCACAAGTAGACCCGAGGCTTTCACCACTGAAGTGCTGTAATGCTGGTGTGCCTTTTACATAGCTGAGGACGCTCGCGACTGCACCATTTTCCGAGGAAAATCACTGTGTACCGAAAGTGTCATCTGTGCCTTCTGAGCAACCTCATGCCTCATGATGGTCTTTGGGCTCTACTGTTGGTATGCCGAAGGCCAGGCAGCAATGTGTTTCCTCCGTCGGAGAGCCAGATATCCACAGCTTAGAAGAATCCTCAGGAAGAGTTTTCTCCCTGGTCTGCTGTGCAATGCAAGGGGACCCCGGTTGGTACAACCTGAGCTGCACCGGAACAAACACCGCCACGGCAAGGGTGCTCAGAATTCATAGCTGACGTCTTCCCCTCGCAAGCAGCACGTCGACTTCAGATCCAGCTGGAGACTTGTGCTCTCAGCCTTTGAAGACTGTTAGGCCTTTGCAAGATCCACGGTGAGGTAGGCGACACTAAGGCGTTCACTGGCTCACGCCATTCACCTCAGGAGGACTCCTGCTTGCCAAAGTGTTGTCATGGAAGGGCCCTTGTGTGTGGCATGTGTCTATGTGGCCTGCCTGTGAACTTCAGGTACATGAGCTAGGTGTCAACCGTGAAAGTGGAGGGGGACGGGAATGGCACAATTTACCCCAGTGACAAACCGGAGAGCTGCGTCCTCAGAGCTGCCTGAGAAACAGTTCTGTTGCCCGTCTTCTATTCACCCCTGGATTACCCTGAGAGGCAACCTGAGGCAGAGTGAATTTTCTTCAACGAACCGGAGTGCGTGCAGTTCCTTGCTAGGTTCTCATCCCAAAGCCTTCTTGGCCAGTGGGAAGGAAACCTGCCCGCGTGGTGCAAGGAACGTCCGTGTTTTCGATGATGAGTGCTTAATGAAAAGCCCGGCGGTCGCCAACCTTCCCAACCCTGCGGGAATACCCGGGGAGGAACGGAGACTTTGCCCCAGGAAACAGCATGCTGGCAATTGCTTGCAAGGTGTACATCCAGCAGAGGAGGTTATCTAGGGCGTAAGTCAGCCGAGCGCCAGACTCAAGGTAAGGGGCAGTGTTTCTCTCCACCGGCACAGTCGCAGTCAGCAGTTTCAAAGAGGCCTTCCCGACTGAACTGCTGTAAATGCTGGTGTGCCTTTCAAGACTCTGAAAGGATGAGGATGCGAGCGTCTGCACCGTATGCCAAGGAAGGTCACTGTGGAGCAGAAGTGGCATCTGTGCCTGCTGAGCAACACCCAGCCACAAGGGTGTTTGGACTCTACTGTTTTGTATGCAGGAGGCTGGGCAACAACGTGTTTGCTCCATTGGAGAGCTCGATTTGGAGAGCTTAGAGGATGCCTGAAGAACACGTTTATAACGGGGCTTCTGGCCAATGCAAGGGGGCCTACTTTTGTAACCCTGAGCTGCTTTTGGAAAAACACCGGGCTTACACGAGTTCTCGGAATTCATACTAGACCTCTTGCTCCCTGAAGCAGCACCTGGACTTCACCTCTCGAGGGAGAAATAGGCAGTCGTCCTCCGGAGACTGCTACTCCTTTGCAAAATGTACCATGACCTAGGCGAAACGAAGGCATTCACTGGCTCGCGCAATTCACTTCAGGAGGAACACTGCCTTTCCAAAGTGCTTTCAGCGAAGGGGTACAGTAGGTGACATGGGTCTCCTTCGGCTGCCCGGGAACGTCAGCTACATGAGCTGTGTGGCAACTGTGAAAAGGGGGCTGGACGAGCAAAGCGAAATCTGTCCTGTTGGCAAGCCGGAGAGCTGCGTGCTCAGAGCTGCCTGAAAAGAAGTCCCTCTGCCCGTCTTGTACTCACCGTAGGAGTTCCCTGGGAGGCAAAGTGAGGAAGAGTGAGTTTTCTCGAAAGAACAAGGGGGTGTGTGCAGTTCCTCACTAGGAGCTCATCCCAAAGCCTTCTTGGCTAGTGGTTAGGAACCCTGCCACCATGCGGCCAAAGGAAGGACCGCGTGTGCCATGAAAAGTGTGGCAGTGCAGCTCCTTCTGAGAAGCCTCAGTGAAGGTACTGCTTTAACACTGGTAGGCCTCTCAGGACTGCAGGCTCTCACGCCTGGACCCAGGTCAAGGAAGCACACGTTGTAGCCAAAGTGTCAACTGCGGCTTCCGAGTAACCTGCAGCCACATGGGTGGTTGGCCTCCACTCTGTGCATGCAGAGGCCTGGGCCACACACGGCTTGCTCCGGCGGAGAGCCAGACCTCCAACTCTGGAAAGCAGTCTTGGTAACAGAGTGGGGGACGGTGTCACGTGCAATGCCTGTCAGACTCCCGGCTTGGCTCTTAGCTGCACCGAATCATATCCGGCGAGTAACATGGATTCTACGAACTCAAAGCTGACGACCCTTCACCTCCAGTAGAAATGTGATTTTACAACCAGCCTGCAATGATGGACACCTTTCCCGAAGCACTGCTGGGAGATGGAAAGTTCCGTAGCGACAACGCCTGACTGAAGCGCTGTCGTGGCTAGCCACGTCACCTTGCGCAGAACCTCTGCTTACAAAGACTCCTCACAGGAGCGCCTGCTGTGTCACATGGCTCTCTTGTAGCTGAGCAGAAGGTGCTTCTCCACAGGCTGGGTTTGCACGTAGAAACTGGATCCTGAGGGCTCAAGCATTATTGGCTCCTCTGGAACAGGAGGCTTGGGGCCAGAAAACTGAAGGCAAAGCACGGGGGCGGGTGTGGGCGGCCGCCCATCTTGGGCGCCCTGCAGGAATCCCTCAGGAGGAAGAGTGAGTTTTCTCGAAAGAAACAGTGTGCCTGCCACTCCTTGCCAGGAGGTCATGCAGCAGACTACTTCAGCTAAGGCGAATGTCGGCTGAGCGGCCTACTCAACGTAAGGGGCAATGTTTCCATCAGCAAACTTGGCGGTCACAAGTAGACCCGAGGCTTTCACCACTGAAGTGCTGTAATGCTGGTGTGCCTTTTACATAGCTGAGGACGCTCGCGACTGCACCATTTTCCGAGGAAAATCACTGTGTACCGAAAGTGTCATCTGTGCCTTCTGAGCAACCTCATGCCTCATGATGGTCTTTGGGCTCTACTGTTGGTATGCCGAAGGCCAGGCAGCAATGTGTTTCCTCCGTCGGAGAGCCAGATATCCACAGCTTAGAAGAATCCTCAGGAAGAGTTTTCTCCCTGGTCTGCTGTGCAATGCAAGGGGACCCCGGTTGGTACAACCTGAGCTGCACCGGAACAAACACCGCCACGGCAAGGGTGCTCAGAATTCATAGCTGACGTCTTCCCCTCGCAAGCAGCACGTCGACTTCAGATCCAGCTGGAGACTTGTGCTCTCAGCCTTTGAAGACTGTTAGGCCTTTGCAAGATCCACGGTGAGGTAGGCGACACTAAGGCGTTCACTGGCTCACGCCATTCACCTCAGGAGGACTCCTGCTTGCCAAAGTGTTGTCATGGAAGGGCCCTTGTGTGTGGCATGTGTCTATGTGGCCTGCCTGTGAACTTCAGGTACATGAGCTAGGTGTCAACCGTGAAAGTGGAGGGGGACGGGAATGGCACAATTTACCCCAGTGACAAACCGGAGAGCTGCGTCCTCAGAGCTGCCTGAGAAACAGTTCTGTTGCCCGTCTTCTATTCACCCCTGGATTACCCTGAGAGGCAACCTGAGGCAGAGTGAATTTTCTTCAACGAACCGGAGTGCGTGCAGTTCCTTGCTAGGTTCTCATCCCAAAGCCTTCTTGGCCAGTGGGAAGGAAACCTGCCCGCGTGGTGCAAGGAACGTCCGTGTTTTCGATGATGAGTGCTTAATGAAAAGCCCGGCGGTCGCCAACCTTCCCAACCCTGCGGGAATACCCGGGGAGGAACGGAGACTTTGCCCCAGGAAACAGCATGCTGGCAATTGCTTGCAAGGTGTACATCCAGCAGAGGAGGTTATCTAGGGCGTAAGTCAGCCGAGCGCCAGACTCAAGGTAAGGGGCAGTGTTTCTCTCCACCGGCACAGTCGCAGTCAGCAGTTTCAAAGAGGCCTTCCCGACTGAACTGCTGTAAATGCTGGTGTGCCTTTCAAGACTCTGAAAGGATGAGGATGCGAGCGTCTGCACCGTATGCCAAGGAAGGTCACTGTGGAGCAGAAGTGGCATCTGTGCCTGCTGAGCAACACCCAGCCACAAGGGTGTTTGGACTCTACTGTTTTGTATGCAGGAGGCTGGGCAACAACGTGTTTGCTCCATTGGAGAGCTCGATTTGGAGAGCTTAGAGGATGCCTGAAGAACACGTTTATAACGGGGCTTCTGGCCAATGCAAGGGGGCCTACTTTTGTAACCCTGAGCTGCTTTTGGAAAAACACCGGGCTTACACGAGTTCTCGGAATTCATACTAGACCTCTTGCTCCCTGAAGCAGCACCTGGACTTCACCTCTCGAGGGAGAAATAGGCAGTCGTCCTCCGGAGACTGCTACTCCTTTGCAAAATGTACCATGACCTAGGCGAAACGAAGGCATTCACTGGCTCGCGCAATTCACTTCAGGAGGAACACTGCCTTTCCAAAGTGCTTTCAGCGAAGGGGTACAGTAGGTGACATGGGTCTCCTTCGGCTGCCCGGGAACGTCAGCTACATGAGCTGTGTGGCAACTGTGAAAAGGGGGCTGGACGAGCAAAGCGAAATCTGTCCTGTTGGCAAGCCGGAGAGCTGCGTGCTCAGAGCTGCCTGAAAAGAAGTCCCTCTGCCCGTCTTGTACTCACCGTAGGAGTTCCCTGGGAGGCAAAGTGAGGAAGAGTGAGTTTTCTCGAAAGAACAAGGGGGTGTGTGCAGTTCCTCACTAGGAGCTCATCCCAAAGCCTTCTTGGCTAGTGGTTAGGAACCCTGCCACCATGCGGCCAAAGGAAGGACCGCGTGTGCCATGAAAAGTGTGGCAGTGCAGCTCCTTCTGAGAAGCCTCAGTGAAGGTACTGCTTTAACACTGGTAGGCCTCTCAGGACTGCAGGCTCTCACGCCTGGACCCAGGTCAAGGAAGCACACGTTGTAGCCAAAGTGTCAACTGCGGCTTCCGAGTAACCTGCAGCCACATGGGTGGTTGGCCTCCACTCTGTGCATGCAGAGGCCTGGGCCACACACGGCTTGCTCCGGCGGAGAGCCAGACCTCCAACTCTGGAAAGCAGTCTTGGTAACAGAGTGGGGGACGGTGTCACGTGCAATGCCTGTCAGACTCCCGGCTTGGCTCTTAGCTGCACCGAATCATATCCGGCGAGTAACATGGATTCTACGAACTCAAAGCTGACGACCCTTCACCTCCAGTAGAAATGTGATTTTACAACCAGCCTGCAATGATGGACACCTTTCCCGAAGCACTGCTGGGAGATGGAAAGTTCCGTAGCGACAACGCCTGACTGAAGCGCTGTCGTGGCTAGCCACGTCACCTTGCGCAGAACCTCTGCTTACAAAGACTCCTCACAGGAGCGCCTGCTGTGTCACATGGCTCTCTTGTAGCTGAGCAGAAGGTGCTTCTCCACAGGCTGGGTTTGCACGTAGAAACTGGATCCTGAGGGCTCAAGCATTATTGGCTCCTCTGGAACAGGAGGCTTGGGGCCAGAAAACTGAAGGCAAAGCACGGGGGCGGGTGTGGGCGGCCGCCCATCTTGGGCGCCCTGCAGGAATCCCTCAGGAGGAAGAGTGAGTTTTCTCGAAAGAAACAGTGTGCCTGCCACTCCTTGCCAGGAGGTCATGCAGCAGACTACTTCAGCTAAGGCGAATGTCGGCTGAGCGGCCTACTCAACGTAAGGGGCAATGTTTCCATCAGCAAACTTGGCGGTCACAAGTAGACCCGAGGCTTTCACCACTGAAGTGCTGTAATGCTGGTGTGCCTTTTACATAGCTGAGGACGCTCGCGACTGCACCATTTTCCGAGGAAAATCACTGTGTACCGAAAGTGTCATCTGTGCCTTCTGAGCAACCTCATGCCTCATGATGGTCTTTGGGCTCTACTGTTGGTATGCCGAAGGCCAGGCAGCAATGTGTTTCCTCCGTCGGAGAGCCAGATATCCACAGCTTAGAAGAATCCTCAGGAAGAGTTTTCTCCCTGGTCTGCTGTGCAATGCAAGGGGACCCCGGTTGGTACAACCTGAGCTGCACCGGAACAAACACCGCCACGGCAAGGGTGCTCAGAATTCATAGCTGACGTCTTCCCCTCGCAAGCAGCACGTCGACTTCAGATCCAGCTGGAGACTTGTGCTCTCAGCCTTTGAAGACTGTTAGGCCTTTGCAAGATCCACGGTGAGGTAGGCGACACTAAGGCGTTCACTGGCTCACGCCATTCACCTCAGGAGGACTCCTGCTTGCCAAAGTGTTGTCATGGAAGGGCCCTTGTGTGTGGCATGTGTCTATGTGGCCTGCCTGTGAACTTCAGGTACATGAGCTAGGTGTCAACCGTGAAAGTGGAGGGGGACGGGAATGGCACAATTTACCCCAGTGACAAACCGGAGAGCTGCGTCCTCAGAGCTGCCTGAGAAACAGTTCTGTTGCCCGTCTTCTATTCACCCCTGGATTACCCTGAGAGGCAACCTGAGGCAGAGTGAATTTTCTTCAACGAACCGGAGTGCGTGCAGTTCCTTGCTAGGTTCTCATCCCAAAGCCTTCTTGGCCAGTGGGAAGGAAACCTGCCCGCGTGGTGCAAGGAACGTCCGTGTTTTCGATGATGAGTGCTTAATGAAAAGCCCGGCGGTCGCCAACCTTCCCAACCCTGCGGGAATACCCGGGGAGGAACGGAGACTTTGCCCCAGGAAACAGCATGCTGGCAATTGCTTGCAAGGTGTACATCCAGCAGAGGAGGTTATCTAGGGCGTAAGTCAGCCGAGCGCCAGACTCAAGGTAAGGGGCAGTGTTTCTCTCCACCGGCACAGTCGCAGTCAGCAGTTTCAAAGAGGCCTTCCCGACTGAACTGCTGTAAATGCTGGTGTGCCTTTCAAGACTCTGAAAGGATGAGGATGCGAGCGTCTGCACCGTATGCCAAGGAAGGTCACTGTGGAGCAGAAGTGGCATCTGTGCCTGCTGAGCAACACCCAGCCACAAGGGTGTTTGGACTCTACTGTTTTGTATGCAGGAGGCTGGGCAACAACGTGTTTGCTCCATTGGAGAGCTCGATTTGGAGAGCTTAGAGGATGCCTGAAGAACACGTTTATAACGGGGCTTCTGGCCAATGCAAGGGGGCCTACTTTTGTAACCCTGAGCTGCTTTTGGAAAAACACCGGGCTTACACGAGTTCTCGGAATTCATACTAGACCTCTTGCTCCCTGAAGCAGCACCTGGACTTCACCTCTCGAGGGAGAAATAGGCAGTCGTCCTCCGGAGACTGCTACTCCTTTGCAAAATGTACCATGACCTAGGCGAAACGAAGGCATTCACTGGCTCGCGCAATTCACTTCAGGAGGAACACTGCCTTTCCAAAGTGCTTTCAGCGAAGGGGTACAGTATGTGACATGGGTCTCCTTCGGCTGCCCGGGAACGTCAGCTACATGAGCTGTGTGGCAACTGTGAAAAGGGGGCTGGACGAGCAAAGCGAAATCTGTCCTGTTGGCAAGCCGGAGAGCTGCGTGCTCAGAGCTGCCTGAAAAGAAGTCCCTCTGCCCGTCTTGTACTCACCGTAGGAGTTCCCTGGGAGGCAAAGTGAGGAAGAGTGAGTTTTCTCGAAAGAACAAGGGGGTGTGTGCAGTTCCTCACTAGGAGCTCATCCCAAAGCCTTCTTGGCTAGTGGTTAGGAACCCTGCCACCATGCGGCCAAAGGAAGGACCGCGTGTGCCATGAAAAGTGTGGCAGTGCAGCTCCTTCTGAGAAGCCTCAGTGAAGGTACTGCTTTAACACTGGTAGGCCTCTCAGGACTGCAGGCTCTCACGCCTGGACCCAGGTCAAGGAAGCACACGTTGTAGCCAAAGTGTCAACTGCGGCTTCCGAGTAACCTGCAGCCACATGGGTGGTTGGCCTCCACTCTGTGCATGCAGAGGCCTGGGCCACACACGGCTTGCTCCGGCGGAGAGCCAGACCTCCAACTCTGGAAAGCAGTCTTGGTAACAGAGTGGGGGACGGTGTCACGTGCAATGCCTGTCAGACTCCCGGCTTGGCTCTTAGCTGCACCGAATCATATCCGGCGAGTAACATGGATTCTACGAACTCAAAGCTGACGACCCTTCACCTCCAGTAGAAATGTGATTTTACAACCAGCCTGCAATGATGGACACCTTTCCCGAAGCACTGCTGGGAGATGGAAAGTTCCGTAGCGACAACGCCTGACTGAAGCGCTGTCGTGGCTAGCCACGTCACCTTGCGCAGAACCTCTGCTTACAAAGACTCCTCACAGGAGCGCCTGCTGTGTCACATGGCTCTCTTGTAGCTGAGCAGAAGGTGCTTCTCCACAGGCTGGGTTTGCACGTAGAAACTGGATCCTGAGGGCTCAAGCATTATTGGCTCCTCTGGAACAGGAGGCTTGGGGCCAGAAAACTGAAGGCAAAGCACGGGGGCGGGTGTGGGCGGCCGCCCATCTTGGGCGCCCTGCAGGAATCCCTCAGGAGGAAGAGTGAGTTTTCTCGAAAGAAACAGTGTGCCTGCCACTCCTTGCCAGGAGGTCATGCAGCAGACTACTTCAGCTAAGGCGAATGTCGGCTGAGCGGCCTACTCAACGTAAGGGGCAATGTTTCCATCAGCAAACTTGGCGGTCACAAGTAGACCCGAGGCTTTCACCACTGAAGTGCTGTAATGCTGGTGTGCCTTTTACATAGCTGAGGACGCTCGCGACTGCACCATTTTCCGAGGAAAATCACTGTGTACCGAAAGTGTCATCTGTGCCTTCTGAGCAACCTCATGCCTCATGATGGTCTTTGGGCTCTACTGTTGGTATGCCGAAGGCCAGGCAGCAATGTGTTTCCTCCGTCGGAGAGCCAGATATCCACAGCTTAGAAGAATCCTCAGGAAGAGTTTTCTCCCTGGTCTGCTGTGCAATGCAAGGGGACCCCGGTTGGTACAACCTGAGCTGCACCGGAACAAACACCGCCACGGCAAGGGTGCTCAGAATTCATAGCTGACGTCTTCCCCTCGCAAGCAGCACGTCGACTTCAGATCCAGCTGGAGACTTGTGCTCTCAGCCTTTGAAGACTGTTAGGCCTTTGCAAGATCCACGGTGAGGTAGGCGACACTAAGGCGTTCACTGGCTCACGCCATTCACCTCAGGAGGACTCCTGCTTGCCAAAGTGTTGTCATGGAAGGGCCCTTGTGTGTGGCATGTGTCTATGTGGCCTGCCTGTGAACTTCAGGTACATGAGCTAGGTGTCAACCGTGAAAGTGGAGGGGGACGGGAATGGCACAATTTACCCCAGTGACAAACCGGAGAGCTGCGTCCTCAGAGCTGCCTGAGAAACAGTTCTGTTGCCCGTCTTCTATTCACCCCTGGATTACCCTGAGAGGCAACCTGAGGCAGAGTGAATTTTCTTCAACGAACCGGAGTGCGTGCAGTTCCTTGCTAGGTTCTCATCCCAAAGCCTTCTTGGCCAGTGGGAAGGAAACCTGCCCGCGTGGTGCAAGGAACGTCCGTGTTTTCGATGATGAGTGCTTAATGAAAAGCCCGGCGGTCGCCAACCTTCCCAACCCTGCGGGAATACCCGGGGAGGAACGGAGACTTTGCCCCAGGAAACAGCATGCTGGCAATTGCTTGCAAGGTGTACATCCAGCAGAGGAGGTTATCTAGGGCGTAAGTCAGCCGAGCGCCAGACTCAAGGTAAGGGGCAGTGTTTCTCTCCACCGGCACAGTCGCAGTCAGCAGTTTCAAAGAGGCCTTCCCGACTGAACTGCTGTAAATGCTGGTGTGCCTTTCAAGACTCTGAAAGGATGAGGATGCGAGCGTCTGCACCGTATGCCAAGGAAGGTCACTGTGGAGCAGAAGTGGCATCTGTGCCTGCTGAGCAACACCCAGCCACAAGGGTGTTTGGACTCTACTGTTTTGTATGCAGGAGGCTGGGCAACAACGTGTTTGCTCCATTGGAGAGCTCGATTTGGAGAGCTTAGAGGATGCCTGAAGAACACGTTTATAACGGGGCTTCTGGCCAATGCAAGGGGGCCTACTTTTGTAACCCTGAGCTGCTTTTGGAAAAACACCGGGCTTACACGAGTTCTCGGAATTCATACTAGACCTCTTGCTCCCTGAAGCAGCACCTGGACTTCACCTCTCGAGGGAGAAATAGGCAGTCGTCCTCCGGAGACTGCTACTCCTTTGCAAAATGTACCATGACCTAGGCGAAACGAAGGCATTCACTGGCTCGCGCAATTCACTTCAGGAGGAACACTGCCTTTCCAAAGTGCTTTCAGCGAAGGGGTACAGTATGTGACATGGGTCTCCTTCGGCTGCCCGGGAACGTCAGCTACATGAGCTGTGTGGCAACTGTGAAAAGGGGGCTGGACGAGCAAAGCGAAATCTGTCCTGTTGGCAAGCCGGAGAGCTGCGTGCTCAGAGCTGCCTGAAAAGAAGTCCCTCTGCCCGTCTTGTACTCACCGTAGGAGTTCCCTGGGAGGCAAAGTGAGGAAGAGTGAGTTTTCTCGAAAGAACAAGGGGGTGTGTGCAGTTCCTCACTAGGAGCTCATCCCAAAGCCTTCTTGGCTAGTGGTTAGGAACCCTGCCACCATGCGGCCAAAGGAAGGACCGCGTGTGCCATGAAAAGTGTGGCAGTGCAGCTCCTTCTGAGAAGCCTCAGTGAAGGTACTGCTTTAACACTGGTAGGCCTCTCAGGACTGCAGGCTCTCACGCCTGGACCCAGGTCAAGGAAGCACACGTTGTAGCCAAAGTGTCAACTGCGGCTTCCGAGTAACCTGCAGCCACATGGGTGGTTGGCCTCCACTCTGTGCATGCAGAGGCCTGGGCCACACACGGCTTGCTCCGGCGGAGAGCCAGACCTCCAACTCTGGAAAGCAGTCTTGGTAACAGAGTGGGGGACGGTGTCACGTGCAATGCCTGTCAGACTCCCGGCTTGGCTCTTAGCTGCACCGAATCATATCCGGCGAGTAACATGGATTCTACGAACTCAAAGCTGACGACCCTTCACCTCCAGTAGAAATGTGATTTTACAACCAGCCTGCAATGATGGACACCTTTCCCGAAGCACTGCTGGGAGATGGAAAGTTCCGTAGCGACAACGCCTGACTGAAGCGCTGTCGTGGCTAGCCACGTCACCTTGCGCAGAACCTCTGCTTACAAAGACTCCTCACAGGAGCGCCTGCTGTGTCACATGGCTCTCTTGTAGCTGAGCAGAAGGTGCTTCTCCACAGGCTGGGTTTGCACGTAGAAACTGGATCCTGAGGGCTCAAGCATTATTGGCTCCTCTGGAACAGGAGGCTTGGGGCCAGAAAACTGAAGGCAAAGCACGGGGGCGGGTGTGGGCGGCCGCCCATCTTGGGCGCCCTGCAGGAATCCCTCAGGAGGAAGAGTGAGTTTTCTCGAAAGAAACAGTGTGCCTGCCACTCCTTGCCAGGAGGTCATGCAGCAGACTACTTCAGCTAAGGCGAATGTCGGCTGAGCGGCCTACTCAACGTAAGGGGCAATGTTTCCATCAGCAAACTTGGCGGTCACAAGTAGACCCGAGGCTTTCACCACTGAAGTGCTGTAATGCTGGTGTGCCTTTTACATAGCTGAGGACGCTCGCGACTGCACCATTTTCCGAGGAAAATCACTGTGTACCGAAAGTGTCATCTGTGCCTTCTGAGCAACCTCATGCCTCATGATGGTCTTTGGGCTCTACTGTTGGTATGCCGAAGGCCAGGCAGCAATGTGTTTCCTCCGTCGGAGAGCCAGATATCCACAGCTTAGAAGAATCCTCAGGAAGAGTTTTCTCCCTGGTCTGCTGTGCAATGCAAGGGGACCCCGGTTGGTACAACCTGAGCTGCACCGGAACAAACACCGCCACGGCAAGGGTGCTCAGAATTCATAGCTGACGTCTTCCCCTCGCAAGCAGCACGTCGACTTCAGATCCAGCTGGAGACTTGTGCTCTCAGCCTTTGAAGACTGTTAGGCCTTTGCAAGATCCACGGTGAGGTAGGCGACACTAAGGCGTTCACTGGCTCACGCCATTCACCTCAGGAGGACTCCTGCTTGCCAAAGTGTTGTCATGGAAGGGCCCTTGTGTGTGGCATGTGTCTATGTGGCCTGCCTGTGAACTTCAGGTACATGAGCTAGGTGTCAACCGTGAAAGTGGAGGGGGACGGGAATGGCACAATTTACCCCAGTGACAAACCGGAGAGCTGCGTCCTCAGAGCTGCCTGAGAAACAGTTCTGTTGCCCGTCTTCTATTCACCCCTGGATTACCCTGAGAGGCAACCTGAGGCAGAGTGAATTTTCTTCAACGAACCGGAGTGCGTGCAGTTCCTTGCTAGGTTCTCATCCCAAAGCCTTCTTGGCCAGTGGGAAGGAAACCTGCCCGCGTGGTGCAAGGAACGTCCGTGTTTTCGATGATGAGTGCTTAATGAAAAGCCCGGCGGTCGCCAACCTTCCCAACCCTGCGGGAATACCCGGGGAGGAACGGAGACTTTGCCCCAGGAAACAGCATGCTGGCAATTGCTTGCAAGGTGTACATCCAGCAGAGGAGGTTATCTAGGGCGTAAGTCAGCCGAGCGCCAGACTCAAGGTAAGGGGCAGTGTTTCTCTCCACCGGCACAGTCGCAGTCAGCAGTTTCAAAGAGGCCTTCCCGACTGAACTGCTGTAAATGCTGGTGTGCCTTTCAAGACTCTGAAAGGATGAGGATGCGAGCGTCTGCACCGTATGCCAAGGAAGGTCACTGTGGAGCAGAAGTGGCATCTGTGCCTGCTGAGCAACACCCAGCCACAAGGGTGTTTGGACTCTACTGTTTTGTATGCAGGAGGCTGGGCAACAACGTGTTTGCTCCATTGGAGAGCTCGATTTGGAGAGCTTAGAGGATGCCTGAAGAACACGTTTATAACGGGGCTTCTGGCCAATGCAAGGGGGCCTACTTTTGTAACCCTGAGCTGCTTTTGGAAAAACACCGGGCTTACACGAGTTCTCGGAATTCATACTAGACCTCTTGCTCCCTGAAGCAGCACCTGGACTTCACCTCTCGAGGGAGAAATAGGCAGTCGTCCTCCGGAGACTGCTACTCCTTTGCAAAATGTACCATGACCTAGGCGAAACGAAGGCATTCACTGGCTCGCGCAATTCACTTCAGGAGGAACACTGCCTTTCCAAAGTGCTTTCAGCGAAGGGGTACAGTAGGTGACATGGGTCTCCTTCGGCTGCCCGGGAACGTCAGCTACATGAGCTGTGTGGCAACTGTGAAAAAGGGGCTGGACGAGCAAAGCGAAATCTGTCCTGTTGGCAAGCCGGAGAGCTGCGTGCTCAGAGCTGCCTGAAAAGAAGTCCCTCTGCCCGTCTTGTACTCACCGTAGGAGTTCCCTGGGAGGCAAAGTGAGGAAGAGTGAGTTTTCTCGAAAGAACAAGGGGGTGTGTGCAGTTCCTCACTAGGAGCTCATCCCAAAGCCTTCTTGGCTAGTGGTTAGGAACCCTGCCACCATGCGGCCAAAGGAAGGACCGCGTGTGCCATGAAAAGTGTGGCAGTGCAGCTCCTTCTGAGAAGCCTCAGTGAAGGTACTGCTTTAACACTGGTAGGCCTCTCAGGACTGCAGGCTCTCACGCCTGGACCCAGGTCAAGGAAGCACACGTTGTAGCCAAAGTGTCAACTGCGGCTTCCGAGTAACCTGCAGCCACATGGGTGGTTGGCCTCCACTCTGTGCATGCAGAGGCCTGGGCCACACACGGCTTGCTCCGGCGGAGAGCCAGACCTCCAACTCTGGAAAGCAGTCTTGGTAACAGAGTGGGGGACGGTGTCACGTGCAATGCCTGTCAGACTCCCGGCTTGGCTCTTAGCTGCACCGAATCATATCCGGCGAGTAACATGGATTCTACGAACTCAAAGCTGACGACCCTTCACCTCCAGTAGAAATGTGATTTTACAACCAGCCTGCAATGATGGACACCTTTCCCGAAGCACTGCTGGGAGATGGAAAGTTCCGTAGCGACAACGCCTGACTGAAGCGCTGTCGTGGCTAGCCACGTCACCTTGCGCAGAACCTCTGCTTACAAAGACTCCTCACAGGAGCGCCTGCTGTGTCACATGGCTCTCTTGTAGCTGAGCAGAAGGTGCTTCTCCACAGGCTGGGTTTGCACGTAGAAACTGGATCCTGAGGGCTCAAGCATTATTGGCTCCTCTGGAACAGGAGGCTTGGGGCCAGAAAACTGAAGGCAAAGCACGGGGGCGGGTGTGGGCGGCCGCCCATCTTGGGCGCCCTGCAGGAATCCCTCAGGAGGAAGAGTGAGTTTTCTCGAAAGAAACAGTGTGCCTGCCACTCCTTGCCAGGAGGTCATGCAGCAGACTACTTCAGCTAAGGCGAATGTCGGCTGAGCGGCCTACTCAACGTAAGGGGCAATGTTTCCATCAGCAAACTTGGCGGTCACAAGTAGACCCGAGGCTTTCACCACTGAAGTGCTGTAATGCTGGTGTGCCTTTTACATAGCTGAGGACGCTCGCGACTGCACCATTTTCCGAGGAAAATCACTGTGTACCGAAAGTGTCATCTGTGCCTTCTGAGCAACCTCATGCCTCATGATGGTCTTTGGGCTCTACTGTTGGTATGCCGAAGGCCAGGCAGCAATGTGTTTCCTCCGTCGGAGAGCCAGATATCCACAGCTTAGAAGAATCCTCAGGAAGAGTTTTCTCCCTGGTCTGCTGTGCAATGCAAGGGGACCCCGGTTGGTACAACCTGAGCTGCACCGGAACAAACACCGCCACGGCAAGGGTGCTCAGAATTCATAGCTGACGTCTTCCCCTCGCAAGCAGCACGTCGACTTCAGATCCAGCTGGAGACTTGTGCTCTCAGCCTTTGAAGACTGTTAGGCCTTTGCAAGATCCACGGTGAGGTAGGCGACACTAAGGCGTTCACTGGCTCACGCCATTCACCTCAGGAGGACTCCTGCTTGCCAAAGTGTTGTCATGGAAGGGCCCTTGTGTGTGGCATGTGTCTATGTGGCCTGCCTGTGAACTTCAGGTACATGAGCTAGGTGTCAACCGTGAAAGTGGAGGGGGACGGGAATGGCACAATTTACCCCAGTGACAAACCGGAGAGCTGCGTCCTCAGAGCTGCCTGAGAAACAGTTCTGTTGCCCGTCTTCTATTCACCCCTGGATTACCCTGAGAGGCAACCTGAGGCAGAGTGAATTTTCTTCAACGAACCGGAGTGCGTGCAGTTCCTTGCTAGGTTCTCATCCCAAAGCCTTCTTGGCCAGTGGGAAGGAAACCTGCCCGCGTGGTGCAAGGAACGTCCGTGTTTTCGATGATGAGTGCTTAATGAAAAGCCCGGCGGTCGCCAACCTTCCCAACCCTGCGGGAATACCCGGGGAGGAACGGAGACTTTGCCCCAGGAAACAGCATGCTGGCAATTGCTTGCAAGGTGTACATCCAGCAGAGGAGGTTATCTAGGGCGTAAGTCAGCCGAGCGCCAGACTCAAGGTAAGGGGCAGTGTTTCTCTCCACCGGCACAGTCGCAGTCAGCAGTTTCAAAGAGGCCTTCCCGACTGAACTGCTGTAAATGCTGGTGTGCCTTTCAAGACTCTGAAAGGATGAGGATGCGAGCGTCTGCACCGTATGCCAAGGAAGGTCACTGTGGAGCAGAAGTGGCATCTGTGCCTGCTGAGCAACACCCAGCCACAAGGGTGTTTGGACTCTACTGTTTTGTATGCAGGAGGCTGGGCAACAACGTGTTTGCTCCATTGGAGAGCTCGATTTGGAGAGCTTAGAGGATGCCTGAAGAACACGTTTATAACGGGGCTTCTGGCCAATGCAAGGGGGCCTACTTTTGTAACCCTGAGCTGCTTTTGGAAAAACACCGGGCTTACACGAGTTCTCGGAATTCATACTAGACCTCTTGCTCCCTGAAGCAGCACCTGGACTTCACCTCTCGAGGGAGAAATAGGCAGTCGTCCTCCGGAGACTGCTACTCCTTTGCAAAATGTACCATGACCTAGGCGAAACGAAGGCATTCACTGGCTCGCGCAATTCACTTCAGGAGGAACACTGCCTTTCCAAAGTGCTTTCAGCGAAGGGGTACAGTATGTGACATGGGTCTCCTTCGGCTGCCCGGGAACGTCAGCTACATGAGCTGTGTGGCAACTGTGAAAAGGGGGCTGGACGAGCAAAGCGAAATCTGTCCTGTTGGCAAGCCGGAGAGCTGCGTGCTCAGAGCTGCCTGAAAAGAAGTCCCTCTGCCCGTCTTGTACTCACCGTAGGAGTTCCCTGGGAGGCAAAGTGAGGAAGAGTGAGTTTTCTCGAAAGAACAAGGGGGTGTGTGCAGTTCCTCACTAGGAGCTCATCCCAAAGCCTTCTTGGCTAGTGGTTAGGAACCCTGCCACCATGCGGCCAAAGGAAGGACCGCGTGTGCCATGAAAAGTGTGGCAGTGCAGCTCCTTCTGAGAAGCCTCAGTGAAGGTACTGCTTTAACACTGGTAGGCCTCTCAGGACTGCAGGCTCTCACGCCTGGACCCAGGTCAAGGAAGCACACGTTGTAGCCAAAGTGTCAACTGCGGCTTCCGAGTAACCTGCAGCCACATGGGTGGTTGGCCTCCACTCTGTGCATGCAGAGGCCTGGGCCACACACGGCTTGCTCCGGCGGAGAGCCAGACCTCCAACTCTGGAAAGCAGTCTTGGTAACAGAGTGGGGGACGGTGTCACGTGCAATGCCTGTCAGACTCCCGGCTTGGCTCTTAGCTGCACCGAATCATATCCGGCGAGTAACATGGATTCTACGAACTCAAAGCTGACGACCCTTCACCTCCAGTAGAAATGTGATTTTACAACCAGCCTGCAATGATGGACACCTTTCCCGAAGCACTGCTGGGAGATGGAAAGTTCCGTAGCGACAACGCCTGACTGAAGCGCTGTCGTGGCTAGCCACGTCACCTTGCGCAGAACCTCTGCTTACAAAGACTCCTCACAGGAGCGCCTGCTGTGTCACATGGCTCTCTTGTAGCTGAGCAGAAGGTGCTTCTCCACAGGCTGGGTTTGCACGTAGAAACTGGATCCTGAGGGCTCAAGCATTATTGGCTCCTCTGGAACAGGAGGCTTGGGGCCAGAAAACTGAAGGCAAAGCACGGGGGCGGGTGTGGGCGGCCGCCCATCTTGGGCGCCCTGCAGGAATCCCTCAGGAGGAAGAGTGAGTTTTCTCGAAAGAAACAGTGTGCCTGCCACTCCTTGCCAGGAGGTCATGCAGCAGACTACTTCAGCTAAGGCGAATGTCGGCTGAGCGGCCTACTCAACGTAAGGGGCAATGTTTCCATCAGCAAACTTGGCGGTCACAAGTAGACCCGAGGCTTTCACCACTGAAGTGCTGTAATGCTGGTGTGCCTTTTACATAGCTGAGGACGCTCGCGACTGCACCATTTTCCGAGGAAAATCACTGTGTACCGAAAGTGTCATCTGTGCCTTCTGAGCAACCTCATGCCTCATGATGGTCTTTGGGCTCTACTGTTGGTATGCCGAAGGCCAGGCAGCAATGTGTTTCCTCCGTCGGAGAGCCAGATATCCACAGCTTAGAAGAATCCTCAGGAAGAGTTTTCTCCCTGGTCTGCTGTGCAATGCAAGGGGACCCCGGTTGGTACAACCTGAGCTGCACCGGAACAAACACCGCCACGGCAAGGGTGCTCAGAATTCATAGCTGACGTCTTCCCCTCGCAAGCAGCACGTCGACTTCAGATCCAGCTGGAGACTTGTGCTCTCAGCCTTTGAAGACTGTTAGGCCTTTGCAAGATCCACGGTGAGGTAGGCGACACTAAGGCGTTCACTGGCTCACGCCATTCACCTCAGGAGGACTCCTGCTTGCCAAAGTGTTGTCATGGAAGGGCCCTTGTGTGTGGCATGTGTCTATGTGGCCTGCCTGTGAACTTCAGGTACATGAGCTAGGTGTCAACCGTGAAAGTGGAGGGGGACGGGAATGGCACAATTTACCCCAGTGACAAACCGGAGAGCTGCGTCCTCAGAGCTGCCTGAGAAACAGTTCTGTTGCCCGTCTTCTATTCACCCCTGGATTACCCTGAGAGGCAACCTGAGGCAGAGTGAATTTTCTTCAACGAACCGGAGTGCGTGCAGTTCCTTGCTAGGTTCTCATCCCAAAGCCTTCTTGGCCAGTGGGAAGGAAACCTGCCCGCGTGGTGCAAGGAACGTCCGTGTTTTCGATGATGAGTGCTTAATGAAAAGCCCGGCGGTCGCCAACCTTCCCAACCCTGCGGGAATACCCGGGGAGGAACGGAGACTTTGCCCCAGGAAACAGCATGCTGGCAATTGCTTGCAAGGTGTACATCCAGCAGAGGAGGTTATCTAGGGCGTAAGTCAGCCGAGCGCCAGACTCAAGGTAAGGGGCAGTGTTTCTCTCCACCGGCACAGTCGCAGTCAGCAGTTTCAAAGAGGCCTTCCCGACTGAACTGCTGTAAATGCTGGTGTGCCTTTCAAGACTCTGAAAGGATGAGGATGCGAGCGTCTGCACCGTATGCCAAGGAAGGTCACTGTGGAGCAGAAGTGGCATCTGTGCCTGCTGAGCAACACCCAGCCACAAGGGTGTTTGGACTCTACTGTTTTGTATGCAGGAGGCTGGGCAACAACGTGTTTGCTCCATTGGAGAGCTCGATTTGGAGAGCTTAGAGGATGCCTGAAGAACACGTTTATAACGGGGCTTCTGGCCAATGCAAGGGGGCCTACTTTTGTAACCCTGAGCTGCTTTTGGAAAAACACCGGGCTTACACGAGTTCTCGGAATTCATACTAGACCTCTTGCTCCCTGAAGCAGCACCTGGACTTCACCTCTCGAGGGAGAAATAGGCAGTCGTCCTCCGGAGACTGCTACTCCTTTGCAAAATGTACCATGACCTAGGCGAAACGAAGGCATTCACTGGCTCGCGCAATTCACTTCAGGAGGAACACTGCCTTTCCAAAGTGCTTTCAGCGAAGGGGTACAGTATGTGACATGGGTCTCCTTCGGCTGCCCGGGAACGTCAGCTACATGAGCTGTGTGGCAACTGTGAAAAGGGGGCTGGACGAGCAAAGCGAAATCTGTCCTGTTGGCAAGCCGGAGAGCTGCGTGCTCAGAGCTGCCTGAAAAGAAGTCCCTCTGCCCGTCTTGTACTCACCGTAGGAGTTCCCTGGGAGGCAAAGTGAGGAAGAGTGAGTTTTCTCGAAAGAACAAGGGGGTGTGTGCAGTTCCTCACTAGGAGCTCATCCCAAAGCCTTCTTGGCTAGTGGTTAGGAACCCTGCCACCATGCGGCCAAAGGAAGGACCGCGTGTGCCATGAAAAGTGTGGCAGTGCAGCTCCTTCTGAGAAGCCTCAGTGAAGGTACTGCTTTAACACTGGTAGGCCTCTCAGGACTGCAGGCTCTCACGCCTGGACCCAGGTCAAGGAAGCACACGTTGTAGCCAAAGTGTCAACTGCGGCTTCCGAGTAACCTGCAGCCACATGGGTGGTTGGCCTCCACTCTGTGCATGCAGAGGCCTGGGCCACACACGGCTTGCTCCGGCGGAGAGCCAGACCTCCAACTCTGGAAAGCAGTCTTGGTAACAGAGTGGGGGACGGTGTCACGTGCAATGCCTGTCAGACTCCCGGCTTGGCTCTTAGCTGCACCGAATCATATCCGGCGAGTAACATGGATTCTACGAACTCAAAGCTGACGACCCTTCACCTCCAGTAGAAATGTGATTTTACAACCAGCCTGCAATGATGGACACCTTTCCCGAAGCACTGCTGGGAGATGGAAAGTTCCGTAGCGACAACGCCTGACTGAAGCGCTGTCGTGGCTAGCCACGTCACCTTGCGCAGAACCTCTGCTTACAAAGACTCCTCACAGGAGCGCCTGCTGTGTCACATGGCTCTCTTGTAGCTGAGCAGAAGGTGCTTCTCCACAGGCTGGGTTTGCACGTAGAAACTGGATCCTGAGGGCTCAAGCATTATTGGCTCCTCTGGAACAGGAGGCTTGGGGCCAGAAAACTGAAGGCAAAGCACGGGGGCGGGTGTGGGCGGCCGCCCATCTTGGGCGCCCTGCAGGAATCCCTCAGGAGGAAGAGTGAGTTTTCTCGAAAGAAACAGTGTGCCTGCCACTCCTTGCCAGGAGGTCATGCAGCAGACTACTTCAGCTAAGGCGAATGTCGGCTGAGCGGCCTACTCAACGTAAGGGGCAATGTTTCCATCAGCAAACTTGGCGGTCACAAGTAGACCCGAGGCTTTCACCACTGAAGTGCTGTAATGCTGGTGTGCCTTTTACATAGCTGAGGACGCTCGCGACTGCACCATTTTCCGAGGAAAATCACTGTGTACCGAAAGTGTCATCTGTGCCTTCTGAGCAACCTCATGCCTCATGATGGTCTTTGGGCTCTACTGTTGGTATGCCGAAGGCCAGGCAGCAATGTGTTTCCTCCGTCGGAGAGCCAGATATCCACAGCTTAGAAGAATCCTCAGGAAGAGTTTTCTCCCTGGTCTGCTGTGCAATGCAAGGGGACCCCGGTTGGTACAACCTGAGCTGCACCGGAACAAACACCGCCACGGCAAGGGTGCTCAGAATTCATAGCTGACGTCTTCCCCTCGCAAGCAGCACGTCGACTTCAGATCCAGCTGGAGACTTGTGCTCTCAGCCTTTGAAGACTGTTAGGCCTTTGCAAGATCCACGGTGAGGTAGGCGACACTAAGGCGTTCACTGGCTCACGCCATTCACCTCAGGAGGACTCCTGCTTGCCAAAGTGTTGTCATGGAAGGGCCCTTGTGTGTGGCATGTGTCTATGTGGCCTGCCTGTGAACTTCAGGTACATGAGCTAGGTGTCAACCGTGAAAGTGGAGGGGGACGGGAATGGCACAATTTACCCCAGTGACAAACCGGAGAGCTGCGTCCTCAGAGCTGCCTGAGAAACAGTTCTGTTGCCCGTCTTCTATTCACCCCTGGATTACCCTGAGAGGCAACCTGAGGCAGAGTGAATTTTCTTCAACGAACCGGAGTGCGTGCAGTTCCTTGCTAGGTTCTCATCCCAAAGCCTTCTTGGCCAGTGGGAAGGAAACCTGCCCGCGTGGTGCAAGGAACGTCCGTGTTTTCGATGATGAGTGCTTAATGAAAAGCCCGGCGGTCGCCAACCTTCCCAACCCTGCGGGAATACCCGGGGAGGAACGGAGACTTTGCCCCAGGAAACAGCATGCTGGCAATTGCTTGCAAGGTGTACATCCAGCAGAGGAGGTTATCTAGGGCGTAAGTCAGCCGAGCGCCAGACTCAAGGTAAGGGGCAGTGTTTCTCTCCACCGGCACAGTCGCAGTCAGCAGTTTCAAAGAGGCCTTCCCGACTGAACTGCTGTAAATGCTGGTGTGCCTTTCAAGACTCTGAAAGGATGAGGATGCGAGCGTCTGCACCGTATGCCAAGGAAGGTCACTGTGGAGCAGAAGTGGCATCTGTGCCTGCTGAGCAACACCCAGCCACAAGGGTGTTTGGACTCTACTGTTTTGTATGCAGGAGGCTGGGCAACAACGTGTTTGCTCCATTGGAGAGCTCGATTTGGAGAGCTTAGAGGATGCCTGAAGAACACGTTTATAACGGGGCTTCTGGCCAATGCAAGGGGGCCTACTTTTGTAACCCTGAGCTGCTTTTGGAAAAACACCGGGCTTACACGAGTTCTCGGAATTCATACTAGACCTCTTGCTCCCTGAAGCAGCACCTGGACTTCACCTCTCGAGGGAGAAATAGGCAGTCGTCCTCCGGAGACTGCTACTCCTTTGCAAAATGTACCATGACCTAGGCGAAACGAAGGCATTCACTGGCTCGCGCAATTCACTTCAGGAGGAACACTGCCTTTCCAAAGTGCTTTCAGCGAAGGGGTACAGTATGTGACATGGGTCTCCTTCGGCTGCCCGGGAACGTCAGCTACATGAGCTGTGTGGCAACTGTGAAAAGGGGGCTGGACGAGCAAAGCGAAATCTGTCCTGTTGGCAAGCCGGAGAGCTGCGTGCTCAGAGCTGCCTGAAAAGAAGTCCCTCTGCCCGTCTTGTACTCACCGTAGGAGTTCCCTGGGAGGCAAAGTGAGGAAGAGTGAGTTTTCTCGAAAGAACAAGGGGGTGTGTGCAGTTCCTCACTAGGAGCTCATCCCAAAGCCTTCTTGGCTAGTGGTTAGGAACCCTGCCACCATGCGGCCAAAGGAAGGACCGCGTGTGCCATGAAAAGTGTGGCAGTGCAGCTCCTTCTGAGAAGCCTCAGTGAAGGTACTGCTTTAACACTGGTAGGCCTCTCAGGACTGCAGGCTCTCACGCCTGGACCCAGGTCAAGGAAGCACACGTTGTAGCCAAAGTGTCAACTGCGGCTTCCGAGTAACCTGCAGCCACATGGGTGGTTGGCCTCCACTCTGTGCATGCAGAGGCCTGGGCCACACACGGCTTGCTCCGGCGGAGAGCCAGACCTCCAACTCTGGAAAGCAGTCTTGGTAACAGAGTGGGGGACGGTGTCACGTGCAATGCCTGTCAGACTCCCGGCTTGGCTCTTAGCTGCACCGAATCATATCCGGCGAGTAACATGGATTCTACGAACTCAAAGCTGACGACCCTTCACCTCCAGTAGAAATGTGATTTTACAACCAGCCTGCAATGATGGACACCTTTCCCGAAGCACTGCTGGGAGATGGAAAGTTCCGTAGCGACAACGCCTGACTGAAGCGCTGTCGTGGCTAGCCACGTCACCTTGCGCAGAACCTCTGCTTACAAAGACTCCTCACAGGAGCGCCTGCTGTGTCACATGGCTCTCTTGTAGCTGAGCAGAAGGTGCTTCTCCACAGGCTGGGTTTGCACGTAGAAACTGGATCCTGAGGGCTCAAGCATTATTGGCTCCTCTGGAACAGGAGGCTTGGGGCCAGAAAACTGAAGGCAAAGCACGGGGGCGGGTGTGGGCGGCCGCCCATCTTGGGCGCCCTGCAGGAATCCCTCAGGAGGAAGAGTGAGTTTTCTCGAAAGAAACAGTGTGCCTGCCACTCCTTGCCAGGAGGTCATGCAGCAGACTACTTCAGCTAAGGCGAATGTCGGCTGAGCGGCCTACTCAACGTAAGGGGCAATGTTTCCATCAGCAAACTTGGCGGTCACAAGTAGACCCGAGGCTTTCACCACTGAAGTGCTGTAATGCTGGTGTGCCTTTTACATAGCTGAGGACGCTCGCGACTGCACCATTTTCCGAGGAAAATCACTGTGTACCGAAAGTGTCATCTGTGCCTTCTGAGCAACCTCATGCCTCATGATGGTCTTTGGGCTCTACTGTTGGTATGCCGAAGGCCAGGCAGCAATGTGTTTCCTCCGTCGGAGAGCCAGATATCCACAGCTTAGAAGAATCCTCAGGAAGAGTTTTCTCCCTGGTCTGCTGTGCAATGCAAGGGGACCCCGGTTGGTACAACCTGAGCTGCACCGGAACAAACACCGCCACGGCAAGGGTGCTCAGAATTCATAGCTGACGTCTTCCCCTCGCAAGCAGCACGTCGACTTCAGATCCAGCTGGAGACTTGTGCTCTCAGCCTTTGAAGACTGTTAGGCCTTTGCAAGATCCACGGTGAGGTAGGCGACACTAAGGCGTTCACTGGCTCACGCCATTCACCTCAGGAGGACTCCTGCTTGCCAAAGTGTTGTCATGGAAGGGCCCTTGTGTGTGGCATGTGTCTATGTGGCCTGCCTGTGAACTTCAGGTACATGAGCTAGGTGTCAACCGTGAAAGTGGAGGGGGACGGGAATGGCACAATTTACCCCAGTGACAAACCGGAGAGCTGCGTCCTCAGAGCTGCCTGAGAAACAGTTCTGTTGCCCGTCTTCTATTCACCCCTGGATTACCCTGAGAGGCAACCTGAGGCAGAGTGAATTTTCTTCAACGAACCGGAGTGCGTGCAGTTCCTTGCTAGGTTCTCATCCCAAAGCCTTCTTGGCCAGTGGGAAGGAAACCTGCCCGCGTGGTGCAAGGAACGTCCGTGTTTTCGATGATGAGTGCTTAATGAAAAGCCCGGCGGTCGCCAACCTTCCCAACCCTGCGGGAATACCCGGGGAGGAACGGAGACTTTGCCCCAGGAAACAGCATGCTGGCAATTGCTTGCAAGGTGTACATCCAGCAGAGGAGGTTATCTAGGGCGTAAGTCAGCCGAGCGCCAGACTCAAGGTAAGGGGCAGTGTTTCTCTCCACCGGCACAGTCGCAGTCAGCAGTTTCAAAGAGGCCTTCCCGACTGAACTGCTGTAAATGCTGGTGTGCCTTTCAAGACTCTGAAAGGATGAGGATGCGAGCGTCTGCACCGTATGCCAAGGAAGGTCACTGTGGAGCAGAAGTGGCATCTGTGCCTGCTGAGCAACACCCAGCCACAAGGGTGTTTGGACTCTACTGTTTTGTATGCAGGAGGCTGGGCAACAACGTGTTTGCTCCATTGGAGAGCTCGATTTGGAGAGCTTAGAGGATGCCTGAAGAACACGTTTATAACGGGGCTTCTGGCCAATGCAAGGGGGCCTACTTTTGTAACCCTGAGCTGCTTTTGGAAAAACACCGGGCTTACACGAGTTCTCGGAATTCATACTAGACCTCTTGCTCCCTGAAGCAGCACCTGGACTTCACCTCTCGAGGGAGAAATAGGCAGTCGTCCTCCGGAGACTGCTACTCCTTTGCAAAATGTACCATGACCTAGGCGAAACGAAGGCATTCACTGGCTCGCGCAATTCACTTCAGGAGGAACACTGCCTTTCCAAAGTGCTTTCAGCGAAGGGGTACAGTATGTGACATGGGTCTCCTTCGGCTGCCCGGGAACGTCAGCTACATGAGCTGTGTGGCAACTGTGAAAAGGGGGCTGGACGAGCAAAGCGAAATCTGTCCTGTTGGCAAGCCGGAGAGCTGCGTGCTCAGAGCTGCCTGAAAAGAAGTCCCTCTGCCCGTCTTGTACTCACCGTAGGAGTTCCCTGGGAGGCAAAGTGAGGAAGAGTGAGTTTTCTCGAAAGAACAAGGGGGTGTGTGCAGTTCCTCACTAGGAGCTCATCCCAAAGCCTTCTTGGCTAGTGGTTAGGAACCCTGCCACCATGCGGCCAAAGGAAGGACCGCGTGTGCCATGAAAAGTGTGGCAGTGCAGCTCCTTCTGAGAAGCCTCAGTGAAGGTACTGCTTTAACACTGGTAGGCCTCTCAGGACTGCAGGCTCTCACGCCTGGACCCAGGTCAAGGAAGCACACGTTGTAGCCAAAGTGTCAACTGCGGCTTCCGAGTAACCTGCAGCCACATGGGTGGTTGGCCTCCACTCTGTGCATGCAGAGGCCTGGGCCACACACGGCTTGCTCCGGCGGAGAGCCAGACCTCCAACTCTGGAAAGCAGTCTTGGTAACAGAGTGGGGGACGGTGTCACGTGCAATGCCTGTCAGACTCCCGGCTTGGCTCTTAGCTGCACCGAATCATATCCGGCGAGTAACATGGATTCTACGAACTCAAAGCTGACGACCCTTCACCTCCAGTAGAAATGTGATTTTACAACCAGCCTGCAATGATGGACACCTTTCCCGAAGCACTGCTGGGAGATGGAAAGTTCCGTAGCGACAACGCCTGACTGAAGCGCTGTCGTGGCTAGCCACGTCACCTTGCGCAGAACCTCTGCTTACAAAGACTCCTCACAGGAGCGCCTGCTGTGTCACATGGCTCTCTTGTAGCTGAGCAGAAGGTGCTTCTCCACAGGCTGGGTTTGCACGTAGAAACTGGATCCTGAGGGCTCAAGCATTATTGGCTCCTCTGGAACAGGAGGCTTGGGGCCAGAAAACTGAAGGCAAAGCACGGGGGCGGGTGTGGGCGGCCGCCCATCTTGGGCGCCCTGCAGGAATCCCTCAGGAGGAAGAGTGAGTTTTCTCGAAAGAAACAGTGTGCCTGCCACTCCTTGCCAGGAGGTCATGCAGCAGACTACTTCAGCTAAGGCGAATGTCGGCTGAGCGGCCTACTCAACGTAAGGGGCAATGTTTCCATCAGCAAACTTGGCGGTCACAAGTAGACCCGAGGCTTTCACCACTGAAGTGCTGTAATGCTGGTGTGCCTTTTACATAGCTGAGGACGCTCGCGACTGCACCATTTTCAGAGGAAAATCACTGTGTACCGAAAGTGTCATCTGTGCCTTCTGAGCAACCTCATGCCTCATGATGGTCTTTGGGCTCTACTGTTGGTATGCCGAAGGCCAGGCAGCAATGTGTTTCCTCCGTCGGAGAGCCAGATATCCACAGCTTAGAAGAATCCTCAGGAAGAGTTTTCTCCCTGGTCTGCTGTGCAATGCAAGGGGACCCCGGTTGGTACAACCTGAGCTGCACCGGAACAAACACCGCCACGGCAAGGGTGCTCAGAATTCATAGCTGACGTCTTCCCCTCGCAAGCAGCACGTCGACTTCAGATCCAGCTGGAGACTTGTGCTCTCAGCCTTTGAAGACTGTTAGGCCTTTGCAAGATCCACGGTGAGGTAGGCGACACTAAGGCGTTCACTGGCTCACGCCATTCACCTCAGGAGGACTCCTGCTTGCCAAAGTGTTGTCATGGAAGGGCCCTTGTGTGTGGCATGTGTCTATGTGGCCTGCCTGTGAACTTCAGGTACATGAGCTAGGTGTCAACCGTGAAAGTGGAGGGGGACGGGAATGGCACAATTTACCCCAGTGACAAACCGGAGAGCTGCGTCCTCAGAGCTGCCTGAGAAACAGTTCTGTTGCCCGTCTTCTATTCACCCCTGGATTACCCTGAGAGGCAACCTGAGGCAGAGTGAATTTTCTTCAACGAACCGGAGTGCGTGCAGTTCCTTGCTAGGTTCTCATCCCAAAGCCTTCTTGGCCAGTGGGAAGGAAACCTGCCCGCGTGGTGCAAGGAACGTCCGTGTTTTCGATGATGAGTGCTTAATGAAAAGCCCGGCGGTCGCCAACCTTCCCAACCCTGCGGGAATACCCGGGGAGGAACGGAGACTTTGCCCCAGGAAACAGCATGCTGGCAATTGCTTGCAAGGTGTACATCCAGCAGAGGAGGTTATCTAGGGCGTAAGTCAGCCGAGCGCCAGACTCAAGGTAAGGGGCAGTGTTTCTCTCCACCGGCACAGTCGCAGTCAGCAGTTTCAAAGAGGCCTTCCCGACTGAACTGCTGTAAATGCTGGTGTGCCTTTCAAGACTCTGAAAGGATGAGGATGCGAGCGTCTGCACCGTATGCCAAGGAAGGTCACTGTGGAGCAGAAGTGGCATCTGTGCCTGCTGAGCAACACCCAGCCACAAGGGTGTTTGGACTCTACTGTTTTGTATGCAGGAGGCTGGGCAACAACGTGTTTGCTCCATTGGAGAGCTCGATTTGGAGAGCTTAGAGGATGCCTGAAGAACACGTTTATAACGGGGCTTCTGGCCAATGCAAGGGGGCCTACTTTTGTAACCCTGAGCTGCTTTTGGAAAAACACCGGGCTTACACGAGTTCTCGGAATTCATACTAGACCTCTTGCTCCCTGAAGCAGCACCTGGACTTCACCTCTCGAGGGAGAAATAGGCAGTCGTCCTCCGGAGACTGCTACTCCTTTGCAAAATGTACCATGACCTAGGCGAAACGAAGGCATTCACTGGCTCGCGCAATTCACTTCAGGAGGAACACTGCCTTTCCAAAGTGCTTTCAGCGAAGGGGTACAGTAGGTGACATGGGTCTCCTTCGGCTGCCCGGGAACGTCAGCTACATGAGCTGTGTGGCAACTGTGAAAAGGGGGCTGGACGAGCAAAGCGAAATCTGTCCTGTTGGCAAGCCGGAGAGCTGCGTGCTCAGAGCTGCCTGAAAAGAAGTCCCTCTGCCCGTCTTGTACTCACCGTAGGAGTTCCCTGGGAGGCAAAGTGAGGAAGAGTGAGTTTTCTCGAAAGAACAAGGGGGTGTGTGCAGTTCCTCACTAGGAGCTCATCCCAAAGCCTTCTTGGCTAGTGGTTAGGAACCCTGCCACCATGCGGCCAAAGGAAGGACCGCGTGTGCCATGAAAAGTGTGGCAGTGCAGCTCCTTCTGAGAAGCCTCAGTGAAGGTACTGCTTTAACACTGGTAGGCCTCTCAGGACTGCAGGCTCTCACGCCTGGACCCAGGTCAAGGAAGCACACGTTGTAGCCAAAGTGTCAACTGCGGCTTCCGAGTAACCTGCAGCCACATGGGTGGTTGGCCTCCACTCTGTGCATGCAGAGGCCTGGGCCACACACGGCTTGCTCCGGCGGAGAGCCAGACCTCCAACTCTGGAAAGCAGTCTTGGTAACAGAGTGGGGGACGGTGTCACGTGCAATGCCTGTCAGACTCCCGGCTTGGCTCTTAGCTGCACTGAATCATATCCGGCGAGTAACATGGATTCTACGAACTCAAAGCTGACGACCCTTCACCTCCAGTAGAAATGTGATTTTACAACCAGCCTGCAATGATGGACACCTTTCCCGAAGCACTGCTGGGAGATGGAAAGTTCCGTAGCGACAACGCCTGACTGAAGCGCTGTCGTGGCTAGCCACGTCACCTTGCGCAGAACCTCTGCTTACAAAGACTCCTCACAGGAGCGCCTGCTGTGTCACATGGCTCTCTTGTAGCTGAGCAGAAGGTGCTTCTCCACAGGCTGGGTTTGCACGTAGAAACTGGATCCTGAGGGCTCAAGCATTATTGGCTCCTCTGGAACAGGAGGCTTGGGGCCAGAAAACTGAAGGCAAAGCACGGGGGCGGGTGTGGGCGGCCGCCCATCTTGGGCGCCCTGCAGGAATCCCTCAGGAGGAAGAGTGAGTTTTCTCGAAAGAAACAGTGTGCCTGCCACTCCTTGCCAGGAGGTCATGCAGCAGACTACTTCAGCTAAGGCGAATGTCGGCTGAGCGGCCTACTCAACGTAAGGGGCAATGTTTCCATCAGCAAACTTGGCGGTCACAAGTAGACCCGAGGCTTTCACCACTGAAGTGCTGTAATGCTGGTGTGCCTTTTACATAGCTGAGGACGCTCGCGACTGCACCATTTTCCGAGGAAAATCACTGTGTACCGAAAGTGTCATCTGTGCCTTCTGAGCAACCTCATGCCTCATGATGGTCTTTGGGCTCTACTGTTGGTATGCCGAAGGCCAGGCAGCAATGTGTTTCCTCCGTCGGAGAGCCAGATATCCACAGCTTAGAAGAATCCTCAGGAAGAGTTTTCTCCCTGGTCTGCTGTGCAATGCAAGGGGACCCCGGTTGGTACAACCTGAGCTGCACCGGAACAAACACCGCCACGGCAAGGGTGCTCAGAATTCATAGCTGACGTCTTCCCCTCGCAAGCAGCACGTCGACTTCAGATCCAGCTGGAGACTTGTGCTCTCAGCCTTTGAAGACTGTTAGGCCTTTGCAAGATCCACGGTGAGGTAGGCGACACTAAGGCGTTCACTGGCTCACGCCATTCACCTCAGGAGGACTCCTGCTTGCCAAAGTGTTGTCATGGAAGGGCCCTTGTGTGTGGCATGTGTCTATGTGGCCTGCCTGTGAACTTCAGGTACATGAGCTAGGTGTCAACCGTGAAAGTGGAGGGGGACGGGAATGGCACAATTTACCCCAGTGACAAACCGGAGAGCTGCGTCCTCAGAGCTGCCTGAGAAACAGTTCTGTTGCCCGTCTTCTATTCACCCCTGGATTACCCTGAGAGGCAACCTGAGGCAGAGTGAATTTTCTTCAACGAACCGGAGTGCGTGCAGTTCCTTGCTAGGTTCTCATCCCAAAGCCTTCTTGGCCAGTGGGAAGGAAACCTGCCCGCGTGGTGCAAGGAACGTCCGTGTTTTCGATGATGAGTGCTTAATGAAAAGCCCGGCGGTCGCCAACCTTCCCAACCCTGCGGGAATACCCGGGGAGGAACGGAGACTTTGCCCCAGGAAACAGCATGCTGGCAATTGCTTGCAAGGTGTACATCCAGCAGAGGAGGTTATCTAGGGCGTAAGTCAGCCGAGCGCCAGACTCAAGGTAAGGGGCAGTGTTTCTCTCCACCGGCACAGTCGCAGTCAGCAGTTTCAAAGAGGCCTTCCCGACTGAACTGCTGTAAATGCTGGTGTGCCTTTCAAGACTCTGAAAGGATGAGGATGCGAGCGTCTGCACCGTATGCCAAGGAAGGTCACTGTGGAGCAGAAGTGGCATCTGTGCCTGCTGAGCAACACCCAGCCACAAGGGTGTTTGGACTCTACTGTTTTGTATGCAGGAGGCTGGGCAACAACGTGTTTGCTCCATTGGAGAGCTCGATTTGGAGAGCTTAGAGGATGCCTGAAGAACACGTTTATAACGGGGCTTCTGGCCAATGCAAGGGGGCCTACTTTTGTAACCCTGAGCTGCTTTTGGAAAAACACCGGGCTTACACGAGTTCTCGGAATTCATACTAGACCTCTTGCTCCCTGAAGCAGCACCTGGACTTCACCTCTCGAGGGAGAAATAGGCAGTCGTCCTCCGGAGACTGCTACTCCTTTGCAAAATGTACCATGACCTAGGCGAAACGAAGGCATTCACTGGCTCGCGCAATTCACTTCAGGAGGAACACTGCCTTTCCAAAGTGCTTTCAGCGAAGGGGTACAGTATGTGACATGGGTCTCCTTCGGCTGCCCGGGAACGTCAGCTACATGAGCTGTGTGGCAACTGTGAAAAGGGGGCTGGACGAGCAAAGCGAAATCTGTCCTGTTGGCAAGCCGGAGAGCTGCGTGCTCAGAGCTGCCTGAAAAGAAGTCCCTCTGCCCGTCTTGTACTCACCGTAGGAGTTCCCTGGGAGGCAAAGTGAGGAAGAGTGAGTTTTCTCGAAAGAACAAGGGGGTGTGTGCAGTTCCTCACTAGGAGCTCATCCCAAAGCCTTCTTGGCTAGTGGTTAGGAACCCTGCCACCATGCGGCCAAAGGAAGGACCGCGTGTGCCATGAAAAGTGTGGCAGTGCAGCTCCTTCTGAGAAGCCTCAGTGAAGGTACTGCTTTAACACTGGTAGGCCTCTCAGGACTGCAGGCTCTCACGCCTGGACCCAGGTCAAGGAAGCACACGTTGTAGCCAAAGTGTCAACTGCGGCTTCCGAGTAACCTGCAGCCACATGGGTGGTTGGCCTCCACTCTGTGCATGCAGAGGCCTGGGCCACACACGGCTTGCTCCGGCGGAGAGCCAGACCTCCAACTCTGGAAAGCAGTCTTGGTAACAGAGTGGGGGACGGTGTCACGTGCAATGCCTGTCAGACTCCCGGCTTGGCTCTTAGCTGCACTGAATCATATCCGGCGAGTAACATGGATTCTACGAACTCAAAGCTGACGACCCTTCACCTCCAGTAGAAATGTGATTTTACAACCAGCCTGCAATGATGGACACCTTTCCCGAAGCACTGCTGGGAGATGGAAAGTTCCGTAGCGACAACGCCTGACTGAAGCGCTGTCGTGGCTAGCCACGTCACCTTGCGCAGAACCTCTGCTTACAAAGACTCCTCACAGGAGCGCCTGCTGTGTCACATGGCTCTCTTGTAGCTGAGCAGAAGGTGCTTCTCCACAGGCTGGGTTTGCACGTAGAAACTGGATCCTGAGGGCTCAAGCATTATTGGCTCCTCTGGAACAGGAGGCTTGGGGCCAGAAAACTGAAGGCAAAGCACGGGGGCGGGTGTGGGCGGCCGCCCATCTTGGGCGCCCTGCAGGAATCCCTCAGGAGGAAGAGTGAGTTTTCTCGAAAGAAACAGTGTGCCTGCCACTCCTTGCCAGGAGGTCATGCAGCAGACTACTTCAGCTAAGGCGAATGTCGGCTGAGCGGCCTACTCAACGTAAGGGGCAATGTTTCCATCAGCAAACTTGGCGGTCACAAGTAGACCCGAGGCTTTCACCACTGAAGTGCTGTAATGCTGGTGTGCCTTTTACATAGCTGAGGACGCTCGCGACTGCACCATTTTCCGAGGAAAATCACTGTGTACCGAAAGTGTCATCTGTGCCTTCTGAGCAACCTCATGCCTCATGATGGTCTTTGGGCTCTACTGTTGGTATGCCGAAGGCCAGGCAGCAATGTGTTTCCTCCGTCGGAGAGCCAGATATCCACAGCTTAGAAGAATCCTCAGGAAGAGTTTTCTCCCTGGTCTGCTGTGCAATGCAAGGGGACCCCGGTTGGTACAACCTGAGCTGCACCGGAACAAACACCGCCACGGCAAGGGTGCTCAGAATTCATAGCTGACGTCTTCCCCTCGCAAGCAGCACGTCGACTTCAGATCCAGCTGGAGACTTGTGCTCTCAGCCTTTGAAGACTGTTAGGCCTTTGCAAGATCCACGGTGAGGTAGGCGACACTAAGGCGTTCACTGGCTCACGCCATTCACCTCAGGAGGACTCCTGCTTGCCAAAGTGTTGTCATGGAAGGGCCCTTGTGTGTGGCATGTGTCTATGTGGCCTGCCTGTGAACTTCAGGTACATGAGCTAGGTGTCAACCGTGAAAGTGGAGGGGGACGGGAATGGCACAATTTACCCCAGTGACAAACCGGAGAGCTGCGTCCTCAGAGCTGCCTGAGAAACAGTTCTGTTGCCCGTCTTCTATTCACCCCTGGATTACCCTGAGAGGCAACCTGAGGCAGAGTGAATTTTCTTCAACGAACCGGAGTGCGTGCAGTTCCTTGCTAGGTTCTCATCCCAAAGCCTTCTTGGCCAGTGGGAAGGAAACCTGCCCGCGTGGTGCAAGGAACGTCCGTGTTTTCGATGATGAGTGCTTAATGAAAAGCCCGGCGGTCGCCAACCTTCCCAACCCTGCGGGAATACCCGGGGAGGAACGGAGACTTTGCCCCAGGAAACAGCATGCTGGCAATTGCTTGCAAGGTGTACATCCAGCAGAGGAGGTTATCTAGGGCGTAAGTCAGCCGAGCGCCAGACTCAAGGTAAGGGGCAGTGTTTCTCTCCACCGGCACAGTCGCAGTCAGCAGTTTCAAAGAGGCCTTCCCGACTGAACTGCTGTAAATGCTGGTGTGCCTTTCAAGACTCTGAAAGGATGAGGATGCGAGCGTCTGCACCGTATGCCAAGGAAGGTCACTGTGGAGCAGAAGTGGCATCTGTGCCTGCTGAGCAACACCCAGCCACAAGGGTGTTTGGACTCTACTGTTTTGTATGCAGGAGGCTGGGCAACAACGTGTTTGCTCCATTGGAGAGCTCGATTTGGAGAGCTTAGAGGATGCCTGAAGAACACGTTTATAACGGGGCTTCTGGCCAATGCAAGGGGGCCTACTTTTGTAACCCTGAGCTGCTTTTGGAAAAACACCGGGCTTACACGAGTTCTCGGAATTCATACTAGACCTCTTGCTCCCTGAAGCAGCACCTGGACTTCACCTCTCGAGGGAGAAATAGGCAGTCGTCCTCCGGAGACTGCTACTCCTTTGCAAAATGTACCATGACCTAGGCGAAACGAAGGCATTCACTGGCTCGCGCAATTCACTTCAGGAGGAACACTGCCTTTCCAAAGTGCTTTCAGCGAAGGGGTACAGTATGTGACATGGGTCTCCTTCGGCTGCCCGGGAACGTCAGCTACATGAGCTGTGTGGCAACTGTGAAAAGGGGGCTGGACGAGCAAAGCGAAATCTGTCCTGTTGGCAAGCCGGAGAGCTGCGTGCTCAGAGCTGCCTGAAAAGAAGTCCCTCTGCCCGTCTTGTACTCACCGTAGGAGTTCCCTGGGAGGCAAAGTGAGGAAGAGTGAGTTTTCTCGAAAGAACAAGGGGGTGTGTGCAGTTCCTCACTAGGAGCTCATCCCAAAGCCTTCTTGGCTAGTGGTTAGGAACCCTGCCACCATGCGGCCAAAGGAAGGACCGCGTGTGCCATGAAAAGTGTGGCAGTGCAGCTCCTTCTGAGAAGCCTCAGTGAAGGTACTGCTTTAACACTGGTAGGCCTCTCAGGACTGCAGGCTCTCACGCCTGGACCCAGGTCAAGGAAGCACACGTTGTAGCCAAAGTGTCAACTGCGGCTTCCGAGTAACCTGCAGCCACATGGGTGGTTGGCCTCCACTCTGTGCATGCAGAGGCCTGGGCCACACACGGCTTGCTCCGGCGGAGAGCCAGACCTCCAACTCTGGAAAGCAGTCTTGGTAACAGAGTGGGGGACGGTGTCACGTGCAATGCCTGTCAGACTCCCGGCTTGGCTCTTAGCTGCACTGAATCATATCCGGCGAGTAACATGGATTCTACGAACTCAAAGCTGACGACCCTTCACCTCCAGTAGAAATGTGATTTTACAACCAGCCTGCAATGATGGACACCTTTCCCGAAGCACTGCTGGGAGATGGAAAGTTCCGTAGCGACAACGCCTGACTGAAGCGCTGTCGTGGCTAGCCACGTCACCTTGCGCAGAACCTCTGCTTACAAAGACTCCTCACAGGAGCGCCTGCTGTGTCACATGGCTCTCTTGTAGCTGAGCAGAAGGTGCTTCTCCACAGGCTGGGTTTGCACGTAGAAACTGGATCCTGAGGGCTCAAGCATTATTGGCTCCTCTGGAACAGGAGGCTTGGGGCCAGAAAACTGAAGGCAAAGCACGGGGGCGGGTGTGGGCGGCCGCCCATCTTGGGCGCCCTGCAGGAATCCCTCAGGAGGAAGAGTGAGTTTTCTCGAAAGAAACAGTGTGCCTGCCACTCCTTGCCAGGAGGTCATGCAGCAGACTACTTCAGCTAAGGCGAATGTCGGCTGAGCGGCCTACTCAACGTAAGGGGCAATGTTTCCATCAGCAAACTTGGCGGTCACAAGTAGACCCGAGGCTTTCACCACTGAAGTGCTGTAATGCTGGTGTGCCTTTTACATAGCTGAGGACGCTCGCGACTGCACCATTTTCCGAGGAAAATCACTGTGTACCGAAAGTGTCATCTGTGCCTTCTGAGCAACCTCATGCCTCATGATGGTCTTTGGGCTCTACTGTTGGTATGCCGAAGGCCAGGCAGCAATGTGTTTCCTCCGTCGGAGAGCCAGATATCCACAGCTTAGAAGAATCCTCAGGAAGAGTTTTCTCCCTGGTCTGCTGTGCAATGCAAGGGGACCCCGGTTGGTACAACCTGAGCTGCACCGGAACAAACACCGCCACGGCAAGGGTGCTCAGAATTCATAGCTGACGTCTTCCCCTCGCAAGCAGCACGTCGACTTCAGATCCAGCTGGAGACTTGTGCTCTCAGCCTTTGAAGACTGTTAGGCCTTTGCAAGATCCACGGTGAGGTAGGCGACACTAAGGCGTTCACTGGCTCACGCCATTCACCTCAGGAGGACTCCTGCTTGCCAAAGTGTTGTCATGGAAGGGCCCTTGTGTGTGGCATGTGTCTATGTGGCCTGCCTGTGAACTTCAGGTACATGAGCTAGGTGTCAACCGTGAAAGTGGAGGGGGACGGGAATGGCACAATTTACCCCAGTGACAAACCGGAGAGCTGCGTCCTCAGAGCTGCCTGAGAAACAGTTCTGTTGCCCGTCTTCTATTCACCCCTGGATTACCCTGAGAGGCAACCTGAGGCAGAGTGAATTTTCTTCAACGAACCGGAGTGCGTGCAGTTCCTTGCTAGGTTCTCATCCCAAAGCCTTCTTGGCCAGTGGGAAGGAAACCTGCCCGCGTGGTGCAAGGAACGTCCGTGTTTTCGATGATGAGTGCTTAATGAAAAGCCCGGCGGTCGCCAACCTTCCCAACCCTGCGGGAATACCCGGGGAGGAACGGAGACTTTGCCCCAGGAAACAGCATGCTGGCAATTGCTTGCAAGGTGTACATCCAGCAGAGGAGGTTATCTAGGGCGTAAGTCAGCCGAGCGCCAGACTCAAGGTAAGGGGCAGTGTTTCTCTCCACCGGCACAGTCGCAGTCAGCAGTTTCAAAGAGGCCTTCCCGACTGAACTGCTGTAAATGCTGGTGTGCCTTTCAAGACTCTGAAAGGATGAGGATGCGAGCGTCTGCACCGTATGCCAAGGAAGGTCACTGTGGAGCAGAAGTGGCATCTGTGCCTGCTGAGCAACACCCAGCCACAAGGGTGTTTGGACTCTACTGTTTTGTATGCAGGAGGCTGGGCAACAACGTGTTTGCTCCATTGGAGAGCTCGATTTGGAGAGCTTAGAGGATGCCTGAAGAACACGTTTATAACGGGGCTTCTGGCCAATGCAAGGGGGCCTACTTTTGTAACCCTGAGCTGCTTTTGGAAAAACACCGGGCTTACACGAGTTCTCGGAATTCATACTAGACCTCTTGCTCCCTGAAGCAGCACCTGGACTTCACCTCTCGAGGGAGAAATAGGCAGTCGTCCTCCGGAGACTGCTACTCCTTTGCAAAATGTACCATGACCTAGGCGAAACGAAGGCATTCACTGGCTCGCGCAATTCACTTCAGGAGGAACACTGCCTTTCCAAAGTGCTTTCAGCGAAGGGGTACAGTAGGTGACATGGGTCTCCTTCGGCTGCCCGGGAACGTCAGCTACATGAGCTGTGTGGCAACTGTGAAAAGGGGGCTGGACGAGCAAAGCGAAATCTGTCCTGTTGGCAAGCCGGAGAGCTGCGTGCTCAGAGCTGCCTGAAAAGAAGTCCCTCTGCCCGTCTTGTACTCACCGTAGGAGTTCCCTGGGAGGCAAAGTGAGGAAGAGTGAGTTTTCTCGAAAGAACAAGGGGGTGTGTGCAGTTCCTCACTAGGAGCTCATCCCAAAGCCTTCTTGGCTAGTGGTTAGGAACCCTGCCACCATGCGGCCAAAGGAAGGACCGCGTGTGCCATGAAAAGTGTGGCAGTGCAGCTCCTTCTGAGAAGCCTCAGTGAAGGTACTGCTTTAACACTGGTAGGCCTCTCAGGACTGCAGGCTCTCACGCCTGGACCCAGGTCAAGGAAGCACACGTTGTAGCCAAAGTGTCAACTGCGGCTTCCGAGTAACCTGCAGCCACATGGGTGGTTGGCCTCCACTCTGTGCATGCAGAGGCCTGGGCCACACACGGCTTGCTCCGGCGGAGAGCCAGACCTCCAACTCTGGAAAGCAGTCTTGGTAACAGAGTGGGGGACGGTGTCACGTGCAATGCCTGTCAGACTCCCGGCTTGGCTCTTAGCTGCACCGAATCATATCCGGCGAGTAACATGGATTCTACGAACTCAAAGCTGACGACCCTTCACCTCCAGTAGAAATGTGATTTTACAACCAGCCTGCAATGATGGACACCTTTCCCGAAGCACTGCTGGGAGATGGAAAGTTCCGTAGCGACAACGCCTGACTGAAGCGCTGTCGTGGCTAGCCACGTCACCTTGCGCAGAACCTCTGCTTACAAAGACTCCTCACAGGAGCGCCTGCTGTGTCACATGGCTCTCTTGTAGCTGAGCAGAAGGTGCTTCTCCACAGGCTGGGTTTGCACGTAGAAACTGGATCCTGAGGGCTCAAGCATTATTGGCTCCTCTGGAACAGGAGGCTTGGGGCCAGAAAACTGAAGGCAAAGCACGGGGGCGGGTGTGGGCGGCCGCCCATCTTGGGCGCCCTGCAGGAATCCCTCAGGAGGAAGAGTGAGTTTTCTCGAAAGAAACAGTGTGCCTGCCACTCCTTGCCAGGAGGTCATGCAGCAGACTACTTCAGCTAAGGCGAATGTCGGCTGAGCGGCCTACTCAACGTAAGGGGCAATGTTTCCATCAGCAAACTTGGCGGTCACAAGTAGACCCGAGGCTTTCACCACTGAAGTGCTGTAATGCTGGTGTGCCTTTTACATAGCTGAGGACGCTCGCGACTGCACCATTTTCCGAGGAAAATCACTGTGTACCGAAAGTGTCATCTGTGCCTTCTGAGCAACCTCATGCCTCATGATGGTCTTTGGGCTCTACTGTTGGTATGCCGAAGGCCAGGCAGCAATGTGTTTCCTCCGTCGGAGAGCCAGATATCCACAGCTTAGAAGAATCCTCAGGAAGAGTTTTCTCCCTGGTCTGCTGTGCAATGCAAGGGGACCCCGGTTGGTACAACCTGAGCTGCACCGGAACAAACACCGCCACGGCAAGGGTGCTCAGAATTCATAGCTGACGTCTTCCCCTCGCAAGCAGCACGTCGACTTCAGATCCAGCTGGAGACTTGTGCTCTCAGCCTTTGAAGACTGTTAGGCCTTTGCAAGATCCACGGTGAGGTAGGCGACACTAAGGCGTTCACTGGCTCACGCCATTCACCTCAG
This sequence comes from Balaenoptera physalus, assembly GCF_965194825.1. NCBI lineage: Eukaryota > Metazoa > Chordata > Mammalia > Artiodactyla > Balaenopteridae > Balaenoptera > Balaenoptera physalus. Next base: position 107,473 of record NW_028125162.1, read on the forward strand.
GAGGACTCCTGCTTGCCAAAGTGTTGTCATGGAAGGGCCCTTGTGTGTGGCATGTGTCTATGTGGCCTGCCTGTGAACTTCAGGTACATGAGCTAGGTGTCAACCGTGAAAGTGGAGGGGGACGGGAATGGCACAATTTACCCCAGTGACAAACCGGAGAGCTGCGTCCTCAGAGCTGCCTGAGAAACAGTTCTGTTGCCCGTCTTCTATTCACCCCTGGATTACCCTGAGAGGCAACCTGAGGCAGAGTGAATTTTCTTCAACGAACCGGAGTGCGTGCAGTTCCTTGCTAGGTTCTCATCCCAAAGCCTTCTTGGCCAGTGGGAAGGAAACCTGCCCGCGTGGTGCAAGGAACGTCCGTGTTTTCGATGATGAGTGCTTAATGAAAAGCCCGGCGGTCGCCAACCTTCCCAACCCTGCGGGAATACCCGGGGAGGAACGGAGACTTTGCCCCAGGAAACAGCATGCTGGCAATTGCTTGCAAGGTGTACATCCAGCAGAGGAGGTTATCTAGGGCGTAAGTCAGCCGAGCGCCAGACTCAAGGTAAGGGGCAGTGTTTCTCTCCACCGGCACAGTCGCAGTCAGCAGTTTCAAAGAGGCCTTCCCGACTGAACTGCTGTAAATGCTGGTGTGCCTTTCAAGACTCTGAAAGGATGAGGATGCGAGCGTCTGCACCGTATGCCAAGGAAGGTCACTGTGGAGCAGAAGTGGCATCTGTGCCTGCTGAGCAACACCCAGCCACAAGGGTGTTTGGACTCTACTGTTTTGTATGCAGGAGGCTGGGCAACAACGTGTTTGCTCCATTGGAGAGCTCGATTTGGAGAGCTTAGAGGATGCCTGAAGAACACGTTTATAACGGGGCTTCTGGCCAATGCAAGGGGGCCTACTTTTGTAACCCTGAGCTGCTTTTGGAAAAACACCGGGCTTACACGAGTTCTCGGAATTCATACTAGACCTCTTGCTCCCTGAAGCAGCACCTGGACTTCACCTCTCGAGGGAGAAATAGGCAGTCGTCCTCCGGAGACTGCTACTCCTTTGCAAAATGTACCATGACCTAGGCGAAACGAAGGCATTCACTGGCTCGCGCAATTCACTTCAGGAGGAACACTGCCTTTCCAAAGTGCTTTCAGCGAAGGGGTACAGTAGGTGACATGGGTCTCCTTCGGCTGCCCGGGAACGTCAGCTACATGAGCTGTGTGGCAACTGTGAAAAGGGGGCTGGACGAGCAAAGCGAAATCTGTCCTGTTGGCAAGCCGGAGAGCTGCGTGCTCAGAGCTGCCTGAAAAGAAGTCCCTCTGCCCGTCTTGTACTCACCGTAGGAGTTCCCTGGGAGGCAAAGTGAGGAAGAGTGAGTTTTCTCGAAAGAACAAGGGGGTGTGTGCAGTTCCTCACTAGGAGCTCATCCCAAAGCCTTCTTGGCTAGTGGTTAGGAACCCTGCCACCATGCGGCCAAAGGAAGGACCGCGTGTGCCATGAAAAGTGTGGCAGTGCAGCTCCTTCTGAGAAGCCTCAGTGAAGGTACTGCTTTAACACTGGTAGGCCTCTCAGGACTGCAGGCTCTCACGCCTGGACCCAGGTCAAGGAAGCACACGTTGTAGCCAAAGTGTCAACTGCGGCTTCCGAGTAACCTGCAGCCACATGGGTGGTTGGCCTCCACTCTGTGCATGCAGAGGCCTGGGCCACACACGGCTTGCTCCGGCGGAGAGCCAGACCTCCAACTCTGGAAAGCAGTCTTGGTAACAGAGTGGGGGACGGTGTCACGTGCAATGCCTGTCAGACTCCCGGCTTGGCTCTTAGCTGCACCGAATCATATCCGGCGAGTAACATGGATTCTACGAACTCAAAGCTGACGACCCTTCACCTCCAGTAGAAATGTGATTTTACAACCAGCCTGCAATGATGGACACCTTTCCCGAAGCACTGCTGGGAGATGGAAAGTTCCGTAGCGACAACGCCTGACTGAAGCGCTGTCGTGGCTAGCCACGTCACCTTGCGCAGAACCTCTGCTTACAAAGACTCCTCACAGGAGCGCCTGCTGTGTCACATGGCTCTCTTGTAGCTGAGCAGAAGGTGCTTCTCCACAGGCTGGGTTTGCACGTAGAAACTGGATCCTGAGGGCTCAAGCATTATTGGCTCCTCTGGAACAGGAGGCTTGGGGCCAGAAAACTGAAGGCAAAGCACGGGGGCGGGTGTGGGCGGCCGCCCATCTTGGGCGCCCTGCAGGAATCCCTCAGGAGGAAGAGTGAGTTTTCTCGAAAGAAACAGTGTGCCTGCCACTCCTTGCCAGGAGGTCATGCAGCAGACTACTTCAGCTAAGGCGAATGTCGGCTGAGCGGCCTACTCAACGTAAGGGGCAATGTTTCCATCAGCAAACTTGGCGGTCACAAGTAGACCCGAGGCTTTCACCACTGAAGTGCTGTAATGCTGGTGTGCCTTTTACATAGCTGAGGACGCTCGCGACTGCACCATTTTCCGAGGAAAATCACTGTGTACCGAAAGTGTCATCTGTGCCTTCTGAGCAACCTCATGCCTCATGATGGTCTTTGGGCTCTACTGTTGGTATGCCGAAGGCCAGGCAGCAATGTGTTTCCTCCGTCGGAGAGCCAGATATCCACAGCTTAGAAGAATCCTCAGGAAGAGTTTTCTCCCTGGTCTGCTGTGCAATGCAAGGGGACCCCGGTTGGTACAACCTGAGCTGCACCGGAACAAACACCGCCACGGCAAGGGTGCTCAGAATTCATAGCTGACGTCTTCCCCTCGCAAGCAGCACGTCGACTTCAGATCCAGCTGGAGACTTGTGCTCTCAGCCTTTGAAGACTGTTAGGCCTTTGCAAGATCCACGGTGAGGTAGGCGACACTAAGGCGTTCACTGGCTCACGCCATTCACCTCAGGAGGACTCCTGCTTGCCAAAGTGTTGTCATGGAAGGGCCCTTGTGTGTGGCATGTGTCTATGTGGCCTGCCTGTGAACTTCAGGTACATGAGCTAGGTGTCAACCGTGAAAGTGGAGGGGGACGGGAATGGCACAATTTACCCCAGTGACAAACCGGAGAGCTGCGTCCTCAGAGCTGCCTGAGAAACAGTTCTGTTGCCCGTCTTCTATTCACCCCTGGATTACCCTGAGAGGCAACCTGAGGCAGAGTGAATTTTCTTCAACGAACCGGAGTGCGTGCAGTTCCTTGCTAGGTTCTCATCCCAAAGCCTTCTTGGCCAGTGGGAAGGAAACCTGCCCGCGTGGTGCAAGGAACGTCCGTGTTTTCGATGATGAGTGCTTAATGAAAAGCCCGGCGGTCGCCAACCTTCCCAACCCTGCGGGAATACCCGGGGAGGAACGGAGACTTTGCCCCAGGAAACAGCATGCTGGCAATTGCTTGCAAGGTGTACATCCAGCAGAGGAGGTTATCTAGGGCGTAAGTCAGCCGAGCGCCAGACTCAAGGTAAGGGGCAGTGTTTCTCTCCACCGGCACAGTCGCAGTCAGCAGTTTCAAAGAGGCCTTCCCGACTGAACTGCTGTAAATGCTGGTGTGCCTTTCAAGACTCTGAAAGGATGAGGATGCGAGCGTCTGCACCGTATGCCAAGGAAGGTCACTGTGGAGCAGAAGTGGCATCTGTGCCTGCTGAGCAACACCCAGCCACAAGGGTGTTTGGACTCTACTGTTTTGTATGCAGGAGGCTGGGCAACAACGTGTTTGCTCCATTGGAGAGCTCGATTTGGAGAGCTTAGAGGATGCCTGAAGAACACGTTTATAACGGGGCTTCTGGCCAATGCAAGGGGGCCTACTTTTGTAACCCTGAGCTGCTTTTGGAAAAACACCGGGCTTACACGAGTTCTCGGAATTCATACTAGACCTCTTGCTCCCTGAAGCAGCACCTGGACTTCACCTCTCGAGGGAGAAATAGGCAGTCGTCCTCCGGAGACTGCTACTCCTTTGCAAAATGTACCATGACCTAGGCGAAACGAAGGCATTCACTGGCTCGCGCAATTCACTTCAGGAGGAACACTGCCTTTCCAAAGTGCTTTCAGCGAAGGGGTACAGTATGTGACATGGGTCTCCTTCGGCTGCCCGGGAACGTCAGCTACATGAGCTGTGTGGCAACTGTGAAAAGGGGGCTGGACGAGCAAAGCGAAATCTGTCCTGTTGGCAAGCCGGAGAGCTGCGTGCTCAGAGCTGCCTGAAAAGAAGTCCCTCTGCCCGTCTTGTACTCACCGTAGGAGTTCCCTGGGAGGCAAAGTGAGGAAGAGTGAGTTTTCTCGAAAGAACAAGGGGGTGTGTGCAGTTCCTCACTAGGAGCTCATCCCAAAGCCTTCTTGGCTAGTGGTTAGGAACCCTGCCACCATGCGGCCAAAGGAAGGACCGCGTGTGCCATGAAAAGTGTGGCAGTGCAGCTCCTTCTGAGAAGCCTCAGTGAAGGTACTGCTTTAACACTGGTAGGCCTCTCAGGACTGCAGGCTCTCACGCCTGGACCCAGGTCAAGGAAGCACACGTTGTAGCCAAAGTGTCAACTGCGGCTTCCGAGTAACCTGCAGCCACATGGGTGGTTGGCCTCCACTCTGTGCATGCAGAGGCCTGGGCCACACACGGCTTGCTCCGGCGGAGAGCCAGACCTCCAACTCTGGAAAGCAGTCTTGGTAACAGAGTGGGGGACGGTGTCACGTGCAATGCCTGTCAGACTCCCGGCTTGGCTCTTAGCTGCACTGAATCATATCCGGCGAGTAACATGGATTCTACGAACTCAAAGCTGACGACCCTTCACCTCCAGTAGAAATGTGATTTTACAACCAGCCTGCAATGATGGACACCTTTCCCGAAGCACTGCTGGGAGATGGAAAGTTCCGTAGCGACAACGCCTGACTGAAGCGCTGTCGTGGCTAGCCACGTCACCTTGCGCAGAACCTCTGCTTACAAAGACTCCTCACAGGAGCGCCTGCTGTGTCACATGGCTCTCTTGTAGCTGAGCAGAAGGTGCTTCTCCACAGGCTGGGTTTGCACGTAGAAACTGGATCCTGAGGGCTCAAGCATTATTGGCTCCTCTGGAACAGGAGGCTTGGGGCCAGAAAACTGAAGGCAAAGCACGGGGGCGGGTGTGGGCGGCCGCCCATCTTGGGCGCCCTGCAGGAATCCCTCAGGAGGAAGAGTGAGTTTTCTCGAAAGAAACAGTGTGCCTGCCACTCCTTGCCAGGAGGTCATGCAGCAGACTACTTCAGCTAAGGCGAATGTCGGCTGAGCGGCCTACTCAACGTAAGGGGCAATGTTTCCATCAGCAAACTTGGCGGTCACAAGTAGACCCGAGGCTTTCACCACTGAAGTGCTGTAATGCTGGTGTGCCTTTTACATAGCTGAGGACGCTCGCGACTGCACCATTTTCCGAGGAAAATCACTGTGTACCGAAAGTGTCATCTGTGCCTTCTGAGCAACCTCATGCCTCATGATGGTCTTTGGGCTCTACTGTTGGTATGCCGAAGGCCAGGCAGCAATGTGTTTCCTCCGTCGGAGAGCCAGATATCCACAGCTTAGAAGAATCCTCAGGAAGAGTTTTCTCCCTGGTCTGCTGTGCAATGCAAGGGGACCCCGGTTGGTACAACCTGAGCTGCACCGGAACAAACACCGCCACGGCAAGGGTGCTCAGAATTCATAGCTGACGTCTTCCCCTCGCAAGCAGCACGTCGACTTCAGATCCAGCTGGAGACTTGTGCTCTCAGCCTTTGAAGACTGTTAGGCCTTTGCAAGATCCACGGTGAGGTAGGCGACACTAAGGCGTTCACTGGCTCACGCCATTCACCTCAGGAGGACTCCTGCTTGCCAAAGTGTTGTCATGGAAGGGCCCTTGTGTGTGGCATGTGTCTATGTGGCCTGCCTGTGAACTTCAGGTACATGAGCTAGGTGTCAACCGTGAAAGTGGAGGGGGACGGGAATGGCACAATTTACCCCAGTGACAAACCGGAGAGCTGCGTCCTCAGAGCTGCCTGAGAAACAGTTCTGTTGCCCGTCTTCTATTCACCCCTGGATTACCCTGAGAGGCAACCTGAGGCAGAGTGAATTTTCTTCAACGAACCGGAGTGCGTGCAGTTCCTTGCTAGGTTCTCATCCCAAAGCCTTCTTGGCCAGTGGGAAGGAAACCTGCCCGCGTGGTGCAAGGAACGTCCGTGTTTTCGATGATGAGTGCTTAATGAAAAGCCCGGCGGTCGCCAACCTTCCCAACCCTGCGGGAATACCCGGGGAGGAACGGAGACTTTGCCCCAGGAAACAGCATGCTGGCAATTGCTTGCAAGGTGTACATCCAGCAGAGGAGGTTATCTAGGGCGTAAGTCAGCCGAGCGCCAGACTCAAGGTAAGGGGCAGTGTTTCTCTCCACCGGCACAGTCGCAGTCAGCAGTTTCAAAGAGGCCTTCCCGACTGAACTGCTGTAAATGCTGGTGTGCCTTTCAAGACTCTGAAAGGATGAGGATGCGAGCGTCTGCACCGTATGCCAAGGAAGGTCACTGTGGAGCAGAAGTGGCATCTGTGCCTGCTGAGCAACACCCAGCCACAAGGGTGTTTGGACTCTACTGTTTTGTATGCAGGAGGCTGGGCAACAACGTGTTTGCTCCATTGGAGAGCTCGATTTGGAGAGCTTAGAGGATGCCTGAAGAACACGTTTATAACGGGGCTTCTGGCCAATGCAAGGGGGCCTACTTTTGTAACCCTGAGCTGCTTTTGGAAAAACACCGGGCTTACACGAGTTCTCGGAATTCATACTAGACCTCTTGCTCCCTGAAGCAGCACCTGGACTTCACCTCTCGAGGGAGAAATAGGCAGTCGTCCTCCGGAGACTGCTACTCCTTTGCAAAATGTACCATGACCTAGGCGAAACGAAGGCATTCACTGGCTCGCGCAATTCACTTCAGGAGGAACACTGCCTTTCCAAAGTGCTTTCAGCGAAGGGGTACAGTATGTGACATGGGTCTCCTTCGGCTGCCCGGGAACGTCAGCTACATGAGCTGTGTGGCAACTGTGAAAAGGGGGCTGGACGAGCAAAGCGAAATCTGTCCTGTTGGCAAGCCGGAGAGCTGCGTGCTCAGAGCTGCCTGAAAAGAAGTCCCTCTGCCCGTCTTGTACTCACCGTAGGAGTTCCCTGGGAGGCAAAGTGAGGAAGAGTGAGTTTTCTCGAAAGAACAAGGGGGTGTGTGCAGTTCCTCACTAGGAGCTCATCCCAAAGCCTTCTTGGCTAGTGGTTAGGAACCCTGCCACCATGCGGCCAAAGGAAGGACCGCGTGTGCCATGAAAAGTGTGGCAGTGCAGCTCCTTCTGAGAAGCCTCAGTGAAGGTACTGCTTTAACACTGGTAGGCCTCTCAGGACTGCAGGCTCTCACGCCTGGACCCAGGTCAAGGAAGCACACGTTGTAGCCAAAGTGTCAACTGCGGCTTCCGAGTAACCTGCAGCCACATGGGTGGTTGGCCTCCACTCTGTGCATGCAGAGGCCTGGGCCACACACGGCTTGCTCCGGCGGAGAGCCAGACCTCCAACTCTGGAAAGCAGTCTTGGTAACAGAGTGGGGGACGGTGTCACGTGCAATGCCTGTCAGACTCCCGGCTTGGCTCTTAGCTGCACCGAATCATATCCGGCGAGTAACATGGATTCTACGAACTCAAAGCTGACGACCCTTCACCTCCAGTAGAAATGTGATTTTACAACCAGCCTGCAATGATGGACACCTTTCCCGAAGCACTGCTGGGAGATGGAAAGTTCCGTAGCGACAACGCCTGACTGAAGCGCTGTCGTGGCTAGCCACGTCACCTTGCGCAGAACCTCTGCTTACAAAGACTCCTCACAGGAGCGCCTGCTGTGTCACATGGCTCTCTTGTAGCTGAGCAGAAGGTGCTTCTCCACAGGCTGGGTTTGCACGTAGAAACTGGATCCTGAGGGCTCAAGCATTATTGGCTCCTCTGGAACAGGAGGCTTGGGGCCAGAAAACTGAAGGCAAAGCACGGGGGCGGGTGTGGGCGGCCGCCCATCTTGGGCGCCCTGCAGGAATCCCTCAGGAGGAAGAGTGAGTTTTCTCGAAAGAAACAGTGTGCCTGCCACTCCTTGCCAGGAGGTCATGCAGCAGACTACTTCAGCTAAGGCGAATGTCGGCTGAGCGGCCTACTCAACGTAAGGGGCAATGTTTCCATCAGCAAACTTGGCGGTCACAAGTAGACCCGAGGCTTTCACCACTGAAGTGCTGTAATGCTGGTGTGCCTTTTACATAGCTGAGGACGCTCGCGACTGCACCATTTTCCGAGGAAAATCACTGTGTACCGAAAGTGTCATCTGTGCCTTCTGAGCAACCTCATGCCTCATGATGGTCTTTGGGCTCTACTGTTGGTATGCCGAAGGCCAGGCAGCAATGTGTTTCCTCCGTCGGAGAGCCAGATATCCACAGCTTAGAAGAATCCTCAGGAAGAGTTTTCTCCCTGGTCTGCTGTGCAATGCAAGGGGACCCCGGTTGGTACAACCTGAGCTGCACCGGAACAAACACCGCCACGGCAAGGGTGCTCAGAATTCATAGCTGACGTCTTCCCCTCGCAAGCAGCACGTCGACTTCAGATCCAGCTGGAGACTTGTGCTCTCAGCCTTTGAAGACTGTTAGGCCTTTGCAAGATCCACGGTGAGGTAGGCGACACTAAGGCGTTCACTGGCTCACGCCATTCACCTCAGGAGGACTCCTGCTTGCCAAAGTGTTGTCATGGAAGGGCCCTTGTGTGTGGCATGTGTCTATGTGGCCTGCCTGTGAACTTCAGGTACATGAGCTAGGTGTCAACCGTGAAAGTGGAGGGGGACGGGAATGGCACAATTTACCCCAGTGACAAACCGGAGAGCTGCGTCCTCAGAGCTGCCTGAGAAACAGTTCTGTTGCCCGTCTTCTATTCACCCCTGGATTACCCTGAGAGGCAACCTGAGGCAGAGTGAATTTTCTTCAACGAACCGGAGTGCGTGCAGTTCCTTGCTAGGTTCTCATCCCAAAGCCTTCTTGGCCAGTGGGAAGGAAACCTGCCCGCGTGGTGCAAGGAACGTCCGTGTTTTCGATGATGAGTGCTTAATGAAAAGCCCGGCGGTCGCCAACCTTCCCAACCCTGCGGGAATACCCGGGGAGGAACGGAGACTTTGCCCCAGGAAACAGCATGCTGGCAATTGCTTGCAAGGTGTACATCCAGCAGAGGAGGTTATCTAGGGCGTAAGTCAGCCGAGCGCCAGACTCAAGGTAAGGGGCAGTGTTTCTCTCCACCGGCACAGTCGCAGTCAGCAGTTTCAAAGAGGCCTTCCCGACTGAACTGCTGTAAATGCTGGTGTGCCTTTCAAGACTCTGAAAGGATGAGGATGCGAGCGTCTGCACCGTATGCCAAGGAAGGTCACTGTGGAGCAGAAGTGGCATCTGTGCCTGCTGAGCAACACCCAGCCACAAGGGTGTTTGGACTCTACTGTTTTGTATGCAGGAGGCTGGGCAACAACGTGTTTGCTCCATTGGAGAGCTCGATTTGGAGAGCTTAGAGGATGCCTGAAGAACACGTTTATAACGGGGCTTCTGGCCAATGCAAGGGGGCCTACTTTTGTAACCCTGAGCTGCTTTTGGAAAAACACCGGGCTTACACGAGTTCTCGGAATTCATACTAGACCTCTTGCTCCCTGAAGCAGCACCTGGACTTCACCTCTCGAGGGAGAAATAGGCAGTCGTCCTCCGGAGACTGCTACTCCTTTGCAAAATGTACCATGACCTAGGCGAAACGAAGGCATTCACTGGCTCGCGCAATTCACTTCAGGAGGAACACTGCCTTTCCAAAGTGCTTTCAGCGAAGGGGTACAGTATGTGACATGGGTCTCCTTCGGCTGCCCGGGAACGTCAGCTACATGAGCTGTGTGGCAACTGTGAAAAGGGGGCTGGACGAGCAAAGCGAAATCTGTCCTGTTGGCAAGCCGGAGAGCTGCGTGCTCAGAGCTGCCTGAAAAGAAGTCCCTCTGCCCGTCTTGTACTCACCGTAGGAGTTCCCTGGGAGGCAAAGTGAGGAAGAGTGAGTTTTCTCGAAAGAACAAGGGGGTGTGTGCAGTTCCTCACTAGGAGCTCATCCCAAAGCCTTCTTGGCTAGTGGTTAGGAACCCTGCCACCATGCGGCCAAAGGAAGGACCGCGTGTGCCATGAAAAGTGTGGCAGTGCAGCTCCTTCTGAGAAGCCTCAGTGAAGGTACTGCTTTAACACTGGTAGGCCTCTCAGGACTGCAGGCTCTCACGCCTGGACCCAGGTCAAGGAAGCACACGTTGTAGCCAAAGTGTCAACTGCGGCTTCCGAGTAACCTGCAGCCACATGGGTGGTTGGCCTCCACTCTGTGCATGCAGAGGCCTGGGCCACACACGGCTTGCTCCGGCGGAGAGCCAGACCTCCAACTCTGGAAAGCAGTCTTGGTAACAGAGTGGGGGACGGTGTCACGTGCAATGCCTGTCAGACTCCCGGCTTGGCTCTTAGCTGCACCGAATCATATCCGGCGAGTAACATGGATTCTACGAACTCAAAGCTGACGACCCTTCACCTCCAGTAGAAATGTGATTTTACAACCAGCCTGCAATGATGGACACCTTTCCCGAAGCACTGCTGGGAGATGGAAAGTTCCGTAGCGACAACGCCTGACTGAAGCGCTGTCGTGGCTAGCCACGTCACCTTGCGCAGAGCCTCTGCTTACAAAGACTCCTCACAGGAGCGCCTGCTGTGTCACATGGCTCTCTTGTAGCTGAGCAGAAGGTGCTTCTCCACAGGCTGGGTTTGCACGTAGAAACTGGATCCTGAGGGCTCAAGCATTATTGGCTCCTCTGGAACAGGAGGCTTGGGGCCAGAAAACTGAAGGCAAAGCACGGGGGCGGGTGTGGGCGGCCGCCCATCTTGGGCGCCCTGCAGGAATCCCTCAGGAGGAAGAGTGAGTTTTCTCGAAAGAAACAGTGTGCCTGCCACTCCTTGCCAGGAGGTCATGCAGCAGACTACTTCAGCTAAGGCGAATGTCGGCTGAGCGGCCTACTCAACGTAAGGGGCAATGTTTCCATCAGCAAACTTGGCGGTCACAAGTAGACCCGAGGCTTTCACCACTGAAGTGCTGTAATGCTGGTGTGCCTTTTACATAGCTGAGGACGCTCGCGACTGCACCATTTTCCGAGGAAAATCACTGTGTACCGAAAGTGTCATCTGTGCCTTCTGAGCAACCTCATGCCTCATGATGGTCTTTGGGCTCTACTGTTGGTATGCCGAAGGCCAGGCAGCAATGTGTTTCCTCCGTCGGAGAGCCAGATATCCACAGCTTAGAAGAATCCTCAGGAAGAGTTTTCTCCCTGGTCTGCTGTGCAATGCAAGGGGACCCCGGTTGGTACAACCTGAGCTGCACCGGAACAAACACCGCCACGGCAAGGGTGCTCAGAATTCATAGCTGACGTCTTCCCCTCGCAAGCAGCACGTCGACTTCAGATCCAGCTGGAGACTTGTGCTCTCAGCCTTTGAAGACTGTTAGGCCTTTGCAAGATCCACGGTGAGGTAGGCGACACTAAGGCGTTCACTGGCTCACGCCATTCACCTCAGGAGGACTCCTGCTTGCCAAAGTGTTGTCATGGAAGGGCCCTTGTGTGTGGCATGTGTCTATGTGGCCTGCCTGTGAACTTCAGGTACATGAGCTAGGTGTCAACCGTGAAAGTGGAGGGGGACGGGAATGGCACAATTTACCCCAGTGACAAACCGGAGAGCTGCGTCCTCAGAGCTGCCTGAGAAACAGTTCTGTTGCCCGTCTTCTATTCACCCCTGGATTACCCTGAGAGGCAACCTGAGGCAGAGTGAATTTTCTTCAACGAACCGGAGTGCGTGCAGTTCCTTGCTAGGTTCTCATCCCAAAGCCTTCTTGGCCAGTGGGAAGGAAACCTGCCCGCGTGGTGCAAGGAACGTCCGTGTTTTCGATGATGAGTGCTTAATGAAAAGCCCGGCGGTCGCCAACCTTCCCAACCCTGCGGGAATACCCGGGGAGGAACGGAGACTTTGCCCCAGGAAACAGCATGCTGGCAATTGCTTGCAAGGTGTACATCCAGCAGAGGAGGTTATCTAGGGCGTAAGTCAGCCGAGCGCCAGACTCAAGGTAAGGGGCAGTGTTTCTCTCCACCGGCACAGTCGCAGTCAGCAGTTTCAAAGAGGCCTTCCCGACTGAACTGCTGTAAATGCTGGTGTGCCTTTCAAGACTCTGAAAGGATGAGGATGCGAGCGTCTGCACCGTATGCCAAGGAAGGTCACTGTGGAGCAGAAGTGGCATCTGTGCCTGCTGAGCAACACCCAGCCACAAGGGTGTTTGGACTCTACTGTTTTGTATGCAGGAGGCTGGGCAACAACGTGTTTGCTCCATTGGAGAGCTCGATTTGGAGAGCTTAGAGGATGCCTGAAGAACACGTTTATAACGGGGCTTCTGGCCAATGCAAGGGGGCCTACTTTTGTAACCCTGAGCTGCTTTTGGAAAAACACCGGGCTTACACGAGTTCTCGGAATTCATACTAGACCTCTTGCTCCCTGAAGCAGCACCTGGACTTCACCTCTCGAGGGAGAAATAGGCAGTCGTCCTCCGGAGACTGCTACTCCTTTGCAAAATGTACCATGACCTAGGCGAAACGAAGGCATTCACTGGCTCGCGCAATTCACTTCAGGAGGAACACTGCCTTTCCAAAGTGCTTTCAGCGAAGGGGTACAGTAGGTGACATGGGTCTCCTTCGGCTGCCCGGGAACGTCAGCTACATGAGCTGTGTGGCAACTGTGAAAAGGGGGCTGGACGAGCAAAGCGAAATCTGTCCTGTTGGCAAGCCGGAGAGCTGCGTGCTCAGAGCTGCCTGAAAAGAAGTCCCTCTGCCCGTCTTGTACTCACCGTAGGAGTTCCCTGGGAGGCAAAGTGAGGAAGAGTGAGTTTTCTCGAAAGAACAAGGGGGTGTGTGCAGTTCCTCACTAGGAGCTCATCCCAAAGCCTTCTTGGCTAGTGGTTAGGAACCCTGCCACCATGCGGCCAAAGGAAGGACCGCGTGTGCCATGAAAAGTGTGGCAGTGCAGCTCCTTCTGAGAAGCCTCAGTGAAGGTACTGCTTTAACACTGGTAGGCCTCTCAGGACTGCAGGCTCTCACGCCTGGACCCAGGTCAAGGAAGCACACGTTGTAGCCAAAGTGTCAACTGCGGCTTCCGAGTAACCTGCAGCCACATGGGTGGTTGGCCTCCACTCTGTGCATGCAGAGGCCTGGGCCACACACGGCTTGCTCCGGCGGAGAGCCAGACCTCCAACTCTGGAAAGCAGTCTTGGTAACAGAGTGGGGGACGGTGTCACGTGCAATGCCTGTCAGACTCCCGGCTTGGCTCTTAGCTGCACCGAATCATATCCGGCGAGTAACATGGATTCTACGAACTCAAAGCTGACGACCCTTCACCTCCAGTAGAAATGTGATTTTACAACCAGCCTGCAATGATGGACACCTTTCCCGAAGCACTGCTGGGAGATGGAAAGTTCCGTAGCGACAACGCCTGACTGAAGCGCTGTCGTGGCTAGCCACGTCACCTTGCGCAGAGCCTCTGCTTACAAAGACTCCTCACAGGAGCGCCTGCTGTGTCACATGGCTCTCTTGTAGCTGAGCAGAAGGTGCTTCTCCACAGGCTGGGTTTGCACGTAGAAACTGGATCCTGAGGGCTCAAGCATTATTGGCTCCTCTGGAACAGGAGGCTTGGGGCCAGAAAACTGAAGGCAAAGCACGGGGGCGGGTGTGGGCGGCCGCCCATCTTGGGCGCCCTGCAGGAATCCCTCAGGAGGAAGAGTGAGTTTTCTCGAAAGAAACAGTGTGCCTGCCACTCCTTGCCAGGAGGTCATGCAGCAGACTACTTCAGCTAAGGCGAATGTCGGCTGAGCGGCCTACTCAACGTAAGGGGCAATGTTTCCATCAGCAAACTTGGCGGTCACAAGTAGACCCGAGGCTTTCACCACTGAAGTGCTGTAATGCTGGTGTGCCTTTTACATAGCTGAGGACGCTCGCGACTGCACCATTTTCCGAGGAAAATCACTGTGTACCGAAAGTGTCATCTGTGCCTTCTGAGCAACCTCATGCCTCATGATGGTCTTTGGGCTCTACTGTTGGTATGCCGAAGGCCAGGCAGCAATGTGTTTCCTCCGTCGGAGAGCCAGATATCCACAGCTTAGAAGAATCCTCAGGAAGAGTTTTCTCCCTGGTCTGCTGTGCAATGCAAGGGGACCCCGGTTGGTACAACCTGAGCTGCACCGGAACAAACACCGCCACGGCAAGGGTGCTCAGAATTCATAGCTGACGTCTTCCCCTCGCAAGCAGCACGTCGACTTCAGATCCAGCTGGAGACTTGTGCTCTCAGCCTTTGAAGACTGTTAGGCCTTTGCAAGATCCACGGTGAGGTAGGCGACACTAAGGCGTTCACTGGCTCACGCCATTCACCTCAGGAGGACTCCTGCTTGCCAAAGTGTTGTCATGGAAGGGCCCTTGTGTGTGGCATGTGTCTATGTGGCCTGCCTGTGAACTTCAGGTACATGAGCTAGGTGTCAACCGTGAAAGTGGAGGGGGACGGGAATGGCACAATTTACCCCAGTGACAAACCGGAGAGCTGCGTCCTCAGAGCTGCCTGAGAAACAGTTCTGTTGCCCGTCTTCTATTCACCCCTGGATTACCCTGAGAGGCAACCTGAGGCAGAGTGAATTTTCTTCAACGAACCGGAGTGCGTGCAGTTCCTTGCTAGGTTCTCATCCCAAAGCCTTCTTGGCCAGTGGGAAGGAAACCTGCCCGCGTGGTGCAAGGAACGTCCGTGTTTTCGATGATGAGTGCTTAATGAAAAGCCCGGCGGTCGCCAACCTTCCCAACCCTGCGGGAATACCCGGGGAGGAACGGAGACTTTGCCCCAGGAAACAGCATGCTGGCAATTGCTTGCAAGGTGTACATCCAGCAGAGGAGGTTATCTAGGGCGTAAGTCAGCCGAGCGCCAGACTCAAGGTAAGGGGCAGTGTTTCTCTCCACCGGCACAGTCGCAGTCAGCAGTTTCAAAGAGGCCTTCCCGACTGAACTGCTGTAAATGCTGGTGTGCCTTTCAAGACTCTGAAAGGATGAGGATGCGAGCGTCTGCACCGTATGCCAAGGAAGGTCACTGTGGAGCAGAAGTGGCATCTGTGCCTGCTGAGCAACACCCAGCCACAAGGGTGTTTGGACTCTACTGTTTTGTATGCAGGAGGCTGGGCAACAACGTGTTTGCTCCATTGGAGAGCTCGATTTGGAGAGCTTAGAGGATGCCTGAAGAACACGTTTATAACGGGGCTTCTGGCCAATGCAAGGGGGCCTACTTTTGTAACCCTGAGCTGCTTTTGGAAAAACACCGGGCTTACACGAGTTCTCGGAATTCATACTAGACCTCTTGCTCCCTGAAGCAGCACCTGGACTTCACCTCTCGAGGGAGAAATAGGCAGTCGTCCTCCGGAGACTGCTACTCCTTTGCAAAATGTACCATGACCTAGGCGAAACGAAGGCATTCACTGGCTCGCGCAATTCACTTCAGGAGGAACACTGCCTTTCCAAAGTGCTTTCAGCGAAGGGGTACAGTATGTGACATGGGTCTCCTTCGGCTGCCCGGGAACGTCAGCTACATGAGCTGTGTGGCAACTGTGAAAAGGGGGCTGGACGAGCAAAGCGAAATCTGTCCTGTTGGCAAGCCGGAGAGCTGCGTGCTCAGAGCTGCCTGAAAAGAAGTCCCTCTGCCCGTCTTGTACTCACCGTAGGAGTTCCCTGGGAGGCAAAGTGAGGAAGAGTGAGTTTTCTCGAAAGAACAAGGGGGTGTGTGCAGTTCCTCACTAGGAGCTCATCCCAAAGCCTTCTTGGCTAGTGGTTAGGAAACCTGCCACCATGCGGCCAAAGGAAGGACCGCGTGTGCCATGAAAAGTGTGGCAGTGCAGCTCCTTCTGAGAAGCCTCAGTGAAGGTACTGCTTTAACACTGGTAGGCCTCTCAGGACTGCAGGCTCTCACGCCTGGACCCAGGTCAAGGAAGCACACGTTGTAGCCAAAGTGTCAACTGCGGCTTCCGAGTAACCTGCAGCCACATGGGTGGTTGGCCTCCACTCTGTGCATGCAGAGGCCTGGGCCACACACGGCTTGCTCCGGCGGAGAGCCAGACCTCCAACTCTGGAAAGCAGTCTTGGTAACAGAGTGGGGGACGGTGTCACGTGCAATGCCTGTCAGACTCCCGGCTTGGCTCTTAGCTGCACCGAATCATATCCGGCGAGTAACATGGATTCTACGAACTCAAAGCTGACGACCCTTCACCTCCAGTAGAAATGTGATTTTACAACCAGCCTGCAATGATGGACACCTTTCCCGAAGCACTGCTGGGAGATGGAAAGTTCCGTAGCGACAACGCCTGACTGAAGCGCTGTCGTGGCTAGCCACGTCACCTTGCGCAGAACCTCTGCTTACAAAGACTCCTCACAGGAGCGCCTGCTGTGTCACATGGCTCTCTTGTAGCTGAGCAGAAGGTGCTTCTCCACAGGCTGGGTTTGCACGTAGAAACTGGATCCTGAGGGCTCAAGCATTATTGGCTCCTCTGGAACAGGAGGCTTGGGGCCAGAAAACTGAAGGCAAAGCACGGGGGCGGGTGTGGGCGGCCGCCCATCTTGGGCGCCCTGCAGGAATCCCTCAGGAGGAAGAGTGAGTTTTCTCGAAAGAAACAGTGTGCCTGCCACTCCTTGCCAGGAGGTCATGCAGCAGACTACTTCAGCTAAGGCGAATGTCGGCTGAGCGGCCTACTCAACGTAAGGGGCAATGTTTCCATCAGCAAACTTGGCGGTCACAAGTAGACCCGAGGCTTTCACCACTGAAGTGCTGTAATGCTGGTGTGCCTTTTACATAGCTGAGGACGCTCGCGACTGCACCATTTTCCGAGGAAAATCACTGTGTACCGAAAGTGTCATCTGTGCCTTCTGAGCAACCTCATGCCTCATGATGGTCTTTGGGCTCTACTGTTGGTATGCCGAAGGCCAGGCAGCAATGTGTTTCCTCCGTCGGAGAGCCAGATATCCACAGCTTAGAAGAATCCTCAGGAAGAGTTTTCTCCCTGGTCTGCTGTGCAATGCAAGGGGACCCCGGTTGGTACAACCTGAGCTGCACCGGAACAAACACCGCCACGGCAAGGGTGCTCAGAATTCATAGCTGACGTCTTCCCCTCGCAAGCAGCACGTCGACTTCAGATCCAGCTGGAGACTTGTGCTCTCAGCCTTTGAAGACTGTTAGGCCTTTGCAAGATCCACGGTGAGGTAGGCGACACTAAGGCGTTCACTGGCTCACGCCATTCACCTCAGGAGGACTCCTGCTTGCCAAAGTGTTGTCATGGAAGGGCCCTTGTGTGTGGCATGTGTCTATGTGGCCTGCCTGTGAACTTCAGGTACATGAGCTAGGTGTCAACCGTGAAAGTGGAGGGGGACGGGAATGGCACAATTTACCCCAGTGACAAACCGGAGAGCTGCGTCCTCAGAGCTGCCTGAGAAACAATTCTGTTGCCCGTCTTCTATTCACCCCTGGATTACCCTGAGAGGCAACCTGAGGCAGAGTGAATTTTCTTCAACGAACCGGAGTGCGTGCAGTTCCTTGCTAGGTTCTCATCCCAAAGCCTTCTTGGCCAGTGGGAAGGAAACCTGCCCGCGTGGTGCAAGGAACGTCCGTGTTTTCGATGATGAGTGCTTAATGAAAAGCCCGGCGGTCGCCAACCTTCCCAACCCTGCGGGAATACCCGGGGAGGAACGGAGACTTTGCCCCAGGAAACAGCATGCTGGCAATTGCTTGCAAGGTGTACATCCAGCAGAGGAGGTTATCTAGGGCGTAAGTCAGCCGAGCGCCAGACTCAAGGTAAGGGGCAGTGTTTCTCTCCACCGGCACAGTCGCAGTCAGCAGTTTCAAAGAGGCCTTCCCGACTGAACTGCTGTAAATGCTGGTGTGCCTTTCAAGACTCTGAAAGGATGAGGATGCGAGCGTCTGCACCGTATGCCAAGGAAGGTCACTGTGGAGCAGAAGTGGCATCTGTGCCTGCTGAGCAACACCCAGCCACAAGGGTGTTTGGACTCTACTGTTTTGTATGCAGGAGGCTGGGCAACAACGTGTTTGCTCCATTGGAGAGCTCGATTTGGAGAGCTTAGAGGATGCCTGAAGAACACGTTTATAACGGGGCTTCTGGCCAATGCAAGGGGGCCTACTTTTGTAACCCTGAGCTGCTTTTGGAAAAACACCGGGCTTACACGAGTTCTCGGAATTCATACTAGACCTCTTGCTCCCTGAAGCAGCACCTGGACTTCACCTCTCGAGGGAGAAATAGGCAGTCGTCCTCCGGAGACTGCTACTCCTTTGCAAAATGTACCATGACCTAGGCGAAACGAAGGCATTCACTGGCTCGCGCAATTCACTTCAGGAGGAACACTGCCTTTCCAAAGTGCTTTCAGCGAAGGGGTACAGTATGTGACATGGGTCTCCTTCGGCTGCCCGGGAACGTCAGCTACATGAGCTGTGTGGCAACTGTGAAAAGGGGGCTGGACGAGCAAAGCGAAATCTGTCCTGTTGGCAAGCCGGAGAGCTGCGTGCTCAGAGCTGCCTGAAAAGAAGTCCCTCTGCCCGTCTTGTACTCACCGTAGGAGTTCCCTGGGAGGCAAAGTGAGGAAGAGTGAGTTTTCTCGAAAGAACAAGGGGGTGTGTGCAGTTCCTCACTAGGAGCTCAGCCCAAAGCCTTCTTGGCTAGTGGTTAGGAACCCTGCCACCATGCGGCCAAAGGAAGGACCGCGTGTGCCATGAAAAGTGTGGCAGTGCAGCTCCTTCTGAGAAGCCTCAGTGAAGGTACTGCTTTAACACTGGTAGGCCTCTCAGGACTGCAGGCTCTCACGCCTGGACCCAGGTCAAGGAAGCACACGTTGTAGCCAAAGTGTCAACTGCGGCTTCCGAGTAACCTGCAGCCACATGGGTGGTTGGCCTCCACTCTGTGCATGCAGAGGCCTGGGCCACACACGGCTTGCTCCGGCGGAGAGCCAGACCTCCAACTCTGGAAAGCAGTCTTGGTAACAGAGTGGGGGACGGTGTCACGTGCAATGCCTGTCAGACTCCCGGCTTGGCTCTTAGCTGCACCGAATCATATCCGGCGAGTAACATGGATTCTACGAACTCAAAGCTGACGACCCTTCACCTCCAGTAGAAATGTGATTTTACAACCAGCCTGCAATGATGGACACCTTTCCCGAAGCACTGCTGGGAGATGGAAAGTTCCGTAGCGACAACGCCTGACTGAAGCGCTGTCGTGGCTAGCCACGTCACCTTGCGCAGAGCCTCTGCTTACAAAGACTCCTCACAGGAGCGCCTGCTGTGTCACATGGCTCTCTTGTAGCTGAGCAGAAGGTGCTTCTCCACAGGCTGGGTTTGCACGTAGAAACTGGATCCTGAGGGCTCAAGCATTATTGGCTCCTCTGGAACAGGAGGCTTGGGGCCAGAAAACTGAAGGCAAAGCACGGGGGCGGGTGTGGGCGGCCGCCCATCTTGGGCGCCCTGCAGGAATCCCTCAGGAGGAAGAGTGAGTTTTCTCGAAAGAAACAGTGTGCCTGCCACTCCTTGCCAGGAGGTCATGCAGCAGACTACTTCAGCTAAGGCGAATGTCGGCTGAGCGGCCTACTCAACGTAAGGGGCAATGTTTCCATCAGCAAACTTGGCGGTCACAAGTAGACCCGAGGCTTTCACCACTGAAGTGCTGTAATGCTGGTGTGCCTTTTACATAGCTGAGGACGCTCGCGACTGCACCATTTTCCGAGGAAAATCACTGTGTACCGAAAGTGTCATCTGTGCCTTCTGAGCAACCTCATGCCTCATGATGGTCTTTGGGCTCTACTGTTGGTATGCCGAAGGCCAGGCAGCAATGTGTTTCCTCCGTCGGAGAGCCAGATATCCACAGCTTAGAAGAATCCTCAGGAAGAGTTTTCTCCCTGGTCTGCTGTGCAATGCAAGGGGACCCCGGTTGGTACAACCTGAGCTGCACCGGAACAAACACCGCCACGGCAAGGGTGCTCAGAATTCATAGCTGACGTCTTCCCCTCGCAAGCAGCACGTCGACTTCAGATCCAGCTGGAGACTTGTGCTCTCAGCCTTTGAAGACTGTTAGGCCTTTGCAAGATCCACGGTGAGGTAGGCGACACTAAGGCGTTCACTGGCTCACGCCATTCACCTCAGGAGGACTCCTGCTTGCC
Source organism: Balaenoptera physalus (assembly GCF_965194825.1). Lineage (NCBI taxonomy): Eukaryota > Metazoa > Chordata > Mammalia > Artiodactyla > Balaenopteridae > Balaenoptera > Balaenoptera physalus. The sequence continues at coordinate 127,741 of NW_028125162.1, forward strand.
AAAGTGTTGTCATGGAAGGGCCCTTGTGTGTGGCATGTGTCTATGTGGCCTGCCTGTGAACTTCAGGTACATGAGCTAGGTGTCAACCGTGAAAGTGGAGGGGGACGGGAATGGCACAATTTACCCCAGTGACAAACCGGAGAGCTGCGTCCTCAGAGCTGCCTGAGAAACAGTTCTGTTGCCCGTCTTCTATTCACCCCTGGATTACCCTGAGAGGCAACCTGAGGCAGAGTGAATTTTCTTCAACGAACCGGAGTGCGTGCAGTTCCTTGCTAGGTTCTCATCCCAAAGCCTTCTTGGCCAGTGGGAAGGAAACCTGCCCGCGTGGTGCAAGGAACGTCCGTGTTTTCGATGATGAGTGCTTAATGAAAAGCCCGGCGGTCGCCAACCTTCCCAACCCTGCGGGAATACCCGGGGAGGAACGGAGACTTTGCCCCAGGAAACAGCATGCTGGCAATTGCTTGCAAGGTGTACATCCAGCAGAGGAGGTTATCTAGGGCGTAAGTCAGCCGAGCGCCAGACTCAAGGTAAGGGGCAGTGTTTCTCTCCACCGGCACAGTCGCAGTCAGCAGTTTCAAAGAGGCCTTCCCGACTGAACTGCTGTAAATGCTGGTGTGCCTTTCAAGACTCTGAAAGGATGAGGATGCGAGCGTCTGCACCGTATGCCAAGGAAGGTCACTGTGGAGCAGAAGTGGCATCTGTGCCTGCTGAGCAACACCCAGCCACAAGGGTGTTTGGACTCTACTGTTTTGTATGCAGGAGGCTGGGCAACAACGTGTTTGCTCCATTGGAGAGCTCGATTTGGAGAGCTTAGAGGATGCCTGAAGAACACGTTTATAACGGGGCTTCTGGCCAATGCAAGGGGGCCTACTTTTGTAACCCTGAGCTGCTTTTGGAAAAACACCGGGCTTACACGAGTTCTCGGAATTCATACTAGACCTCTTGCTCCCTGAAGCAGCACCTGGACTTCACCTCTCGAGGGAGAAATAGGCAGTCGTCCTCCGGAGACTGCTACTCCTTTGCAAAATGTACCATGACCTAGGCGAAACGAAGGCATTCACTGGCTCGCGCAATTCACTTCAGGAGGAACACTGCCTTTCCAAAGTGCTTTCAGCGAAGGGGTACAGTATGTGACATGGGTCTCCTTCGGCTGCCCGGGAACGTCAGCTACATGAGCTGTGTGGCAACTGTGAAAAGGGGGCTGGACGAGCAAAGCGAAATCTGTCCTGTTGGCAAGCCGGAGAGCTGCGTGCTCAGAGCTGCCTGAAAAGAAGTCCCTCTGCCCGTCTTGTACTCACCGTAGGAGTTCCCTGGGAGGCAAAGTGAGGAAGAGTGAGTTTTCTCGAAAGAACAAGGGGGTGTGTGCAGTTCCTCACTAGGAGCTCAGCCCAAAGCCTTCTTGGCTAGTGGTTAGGAAACCTGCCACCATGCGGCCAAAGGAAGGACCGCGTGTGCCATGAAAAGTGTGGCAGTGCAGCTCCTTCTGAGAAGCCTCAGTGAAGGTACTGCTTTAACACTGGTAGGCCTCTCAGGACTGCAGGCTCTCACGCCTGGACCCAGGTCAAGGAAGCACACGTTGTAGCCAAAGTGTCAACTGCGGCTTCCGAGTAACCTGCAGCCACATGGGTGGTTGGCCTCCACTCTGTGCATGCAGAGGCCTGGGCCACACACGGCTTGCTCCGGCGGAGAGCCAGACCTCCAACTCTGGAAAGCAGTCTTGGTAACAGAGTGGGGGACGGTGTCACGTGCAATGCCTGTCAGACTCCCGGCTTGGCTCTTAGCTGCACCGAATCATATCCGGCGAGTAACATGGATTCTACGAACTCAAAGCTGACGACCCTTCACCTCCAGTAGAAATGTGATTTTACAACCAGCCTGCAATGATGGACACCTTTCCCGAAGCACTGCTGGGAGATGGAAAGTTCCGTAGCGACAACGCCTGACTGAAGCGCTGTCGTGGCTAGCCACGTCACCTTGCGCAGAGCCTCTGCTTACAAAGACTCCTCACAGGAGCGCCTGCTGTGTCACATGGCTCTCTTGTAGCTGAGCAGAAGGTGCTTCTCCACAGGCTGGGTTTGCACGTAGAAACTGGATCCTGAGGGCTCAAGCATTATTGGCTCCTCTGGAACAGGAGGCTTGGGGCCAGAAAACTGAAGGCAAAGCACGGGGGCGGGTGTGGGCGGCCGCCCATCTTGGGCGCCCTGCAGGAATCCCTCAGGAGGAAGAGTGAGTTTTCTCGAAAGAAACAGTGTGCCTGCCACTCCTTGCCAGGAGGTCATGCAGCAGACTACTTCAGCTAAGGCGAATGTCGGCTGAGCGGCCTACTCAACGTAAGGGGCAATGTTTCCATCAGCAAACTTGGCGGTCACAAGTAGACCCGAGGCTTTCACCACTGAAGTGCTGTAATGCTGGTGTGCCTTTTACATAGCTGAGGACGCTCGCGACTGCACCATTTTCCGAGGAAAATCACTGTGTACCGAAAGTGTCATCTGTGCCTTCTGAGCAACCTCATGCCTCATGATGGTCTTTGGGCTCTACTGTTGGTATGCCGAAGGCCAGGCAGCAATGTGTTTCCTCCGTCGGAGAGCCAGATATCCACAGCTTAGAAGAATCCTCAGGAAGAGTTTTCTCCCTGGTCTGCTGTGCAATGCAAGGGGACCCCGGTTGGTACAACCTGAGCTGCACCGGAACAAACACCGCCACGGCAAGGGTGCTCAGAATTCATAGCTGACGTCTTCCCCTCGCAAGCAGCACGTCGACTTCAGATCCAGCTGGAGACTTGTGCTCTCAGCCTTTGAAGACTGTTAGGCCTTTGCAAGATCCACGGTGAGGTAGGCGACACTAAGGCGTTCACTGGCTCACGCCATTCACCTCAGGAGGACTCCTGCTTGCCAAAGTGTTGTCATGGAAGGGCCCTTGTGTGTGGCATGTGTCTATGTGGCCTGCCTGTGAACTTCAGGTACATGAGCTAGGTGTCAACCGTGAAAGTGGAGGGGGACGGGAATGGCACAATTTACCCCAGTGACAAACCGGAGAGCTGCGTCCTCAGAGCTGCCTGAGAAACAGTTCTGTTGCCCGTCTTCTATTCACCCCTGGATTACCCTGAGAGGCAACCTGAGGCAGAGTGAATTTTCTTCAACGAACCGGAGTGCGTGCAGTTCCTTGCTAGGTTCTCATCCCAAAGCCTTCTTGGCCAGTGGGAAGGAAACCTGCCCGCGTGGTGCAAGGAACGTCCGTGTTTTCGATGATGAGTGCTTAATGAAAAGCCCGGCGGTCGCCAACCTTCCCAACCCTGCGGGAATACCCGGGGAGGAACGGAGACTTTGCCCCAGGAAACAGCATGCTGGCAATTGCTTGCAAGGTGTACATCCAGCAGAGGAGGTTATCTAGGGCGTAAGTCAGCCGAGCGCCAGACTCAAGGTAAGGGGCAGTGTTTCTCTCCACCGGCACAGTCGCAGTCAGCAGTTTCAAAGAGGCCTTCCCGACTGAACTGCTGTAAATGCTGGTGTGCCTTTCAAGACTCTGAAAGGATGAGGATGCGAGCGTCTGCACCGTATGCCAAGGAAGGTCACTGTGGAGCAGAAGTGGCATCTGTGCCTGCTGAGCAACACCCAGCCACAAGGGTGTTTGGACTCTACTGTTTTGTATGCAGGAGGCTGGGCAACAACGTGTTTGCTCCATTGGAGAGCTCGATTTGGAGAGCTTAGAGGATGCCTGAAGAACACGTTTATAACGGGGCTTCTGGCCAATGCAAGGGGGCCTACTTTTGTAACCCTGAGCTGCTTTTGGAAAAACACCGGGCTTACACGAGTTCTCGGAATTCATACTAGACCTCTTGCTCCCTGAAGCAGCACCTGGACTTCACCTCTCGAGGGAGAAATAGGCAGTCGTCCTCCGGAGACTGCTACTCCTTTGCAAAATGTACCATGACCTAGGCGAAACGAAGGCATTCACTGGCTCGCGCAATTCACTTCAGGAGGAACACTGCCTTTCCAAAGTGCTTTCAGCGAAGGGGTACAGTATGTGACATGGGTCTCCTTCGGCTGCCCGGGAACGTCAGCTACATGAGCTGTGTGGCAACTGTGAAAAGGGGGCTGGACGAGCAAAGCGAAATCTGTCCTGTTGGCAAGCCGGAGAGCTGCGTGCTCAGAGCTGCCTGAAAAGAAGTCCCTCTGCCCGTCTTGTACTCACCGTAGGAGTTCCCTGGGAGGCAAAGTGAGGAAGAGTGAGTTTTCTCGAAAGAACAAGGGGGTGTGTGCAGTTCCTCACTAGGAGCTCAGCCCAAAGCCTTCTTGGCTAGTGGTTAGGAACCCTGCCACCATGCGGCCAAAGGAAGGACCGCGTGTGCCATGAAAAGTGTGGCAGTGCAGCTCCTTCTGAGAAGCCTCAGTGAAGGTACTGCTTTAACACTGGTAGGCCTCTCAGGACTGCAGGCTCTCACGCCTGGACCCAGGTCAAGGAAGCACACGTTGTAGCCAAAGTGTCAACTGCGGCTTCCGAGTAACCTGCAGCCACATGGGTGGTTGGCCTCCACTCTGTGCATGCAGAGGCCTGGGCCACACACGGCTTGCTCCGGCGGAGAGCCAGACCTCCAACTCTGGAAAGCAGTCTTGGTAACAGAGTGGGGGACGGTGTCACGTGCAATGCCTGTCAGACTCCCGGCTTGGCTCTTAGCTGCACCGAATCATATCCGGCGAGTAACATGGATTCTACGAACTCAAAGCTGACGACCCTTCACCTCCAGTAGAAATGTGATTTTACAACCAGCCTGCAATGATGGACACCTTTCCCGAAGCACTGCTGGGAGATGGAAAGTTCCGTAGCGACAACGCCTGACTGAAGCGCTGTCGTGGCTAGCCACGTCACCTTGCGCAGAGCCTCTGCTTACAAAGACTCCTCACAGGAGCGCCTGCTGTGTCACATGGCTCTCTTGTAGCTGAGCAGAAGGTGCTTCTCCACAGGCTGGGTTTGCACGTAGAAACTGGATCCTGAGGGCTCAAGCATTATTGGCTCCTCTGGAACAGGAGGCTTGGGGCCAGAAAACTGAAGGCAAAGCACGGGGGCGGGTGTGGGCGGCCGCCCATCTTGGGCGCCCTGCAGGAATCCCTCAGGAGGAAGAGTGAGTTTTCTCGAAAGAAACAGTGTGCCTGCCACTCCTTGCCAGGAGGTCATGCAGCAGACTACTTCAGCTAAGGCGAATGTCGGCTGAGCGGCCTACTCAACGTAAGGGGCAATGTTTCCATCAGCAAACTTGGCGGTCACAAGTAGACCCGAGGCTTTCACCACTGAAGTGCTGTAATGCTGGTGTGCCTTTTACATAGCTGAGGACGCTCGCGACTGCACCATTTTCCGAGGAAAATCACTGTGTACCGAAAGTGTCATCTGTGCCTTCTGAGCAACCTCATGCCTCATGATGGTCTTTGGGCTCTACTGTTGGTATGCCGAAGGCCAGGCAGCAATGTGTTTCCTCCGTCGGAGAGCCAGATATCCACAGCTTAGAAGAATCCTCAGGAAGAGTTTTCTCCCTGGTCTGCTGTGCAATGCAAGGGGACCCCGGTTGGTACAACCTGAGCTGCACCGGAACAAACACCGCCACGGCAAGGGTGCTCAGAATTCATAGCTGACGTCTTCCCCTCGCAAGCAGCACGTCGACTTCAGATCCAGCTGGAGACTTGTGCTCTCAGCCTTTGAAGACTGTTAGGCCTTTGCAAGATCCACGGTGAGGTAGGCGACACTAAGGCGTTCACTGGCTCACGCCATTCACCTCAGGAGGACTCCTGCTTGCCAAAGTGTTGTCATGGAAGGGCCCTTGTGTGTGGCATGTGTCTATGTGGCCTGCCTGTGAACTTCAGGTACATGAGCTAGGTGTCAACCGTGAAAGTGGAGGGGGACGGGAATGGCACAATTTACCCCAGTGACAAACCGGAGAGCTGCGTCCTCAGAGCTGCCTGAGAAACAGTTCTGTTGCCCGTCTTCTATTCACCCCTGGATTACCCTGAGAGGCAACCTGAGGCAGAGTGAATTTTCTTCAACGAACCGGAGTGCGTGCAGTTCCTTGCTAGGTTCTCATCCCAAAGCCTTCTTGGCCAGTGGGAAGGAAACCTGCCCGCGTGGTGCAAGGAACGTCCGTGTTTTCGATGATGAGTGCTTAATGAAAAGCCCGGCGGTCGCCAACCTTCCCAACCCTGCGGGAATACCCGGGGAGGAACGGAGACTTTGCCCCAGGAAACAGCATGCTGGCAATTGCTTGCAAGGTGTACATCCAGCAGAGGAGGTTATCTAGGGCGTAAGTCAGCCGAGCGCCAGACTCAAGGTAAGGGGCAGTGTTTCTCTCCACCGGCACAGTCGCAGTCAGCAGTTTCAAAGAGGCCTTCCCGACTGAACTGCTGTAAATGCTGGTGTGCCTTTCAAGACTCTGAAAGGATGAGGATGCGAGCGTCTGCACCGTATGCCAAGGAAGGTCACTGTGGAGCAGAAGTGGCATCTGTGCCTGCTGAGCAACACCCAGCCACAAGGGTGTTTGGACTCTACTGTTTTGTATGCAGGAGGCTGGGCAACAACGTGTTTGCTCCATTGGAGAGCTCGATTTGGAGAGCTTAGAGGATGCCTGAAGAACACGTTTATAACGGGGCTTCTGGCCAATGCAAGGGGGCCTACTTTTGTAACCCTGAGCTGCTTTTGGAAAAACACCGGGCTTACACGAGTTCTCGGAATTCATACTAGACCTCTTGCTCCCTGAAGCAGCACCTGGACTTCACCTCTCGAGGGAGAAATAGGCAGTCGTCCTCCGGAGACTGCTACTCCTTTGCAAAATGTACCATGACCTAGGCGAAACGAAGGCATTCACTGGCTCGCGCAATTCACTTCAGGAGGAACACTGCCTTTCCAAAGTGCTTTCAGCGAAGGGGTACAGTATGTGACATGGGTCTCCTTCGGCTGCCCGGGAACGTCAGCTACATGAGCTGTGTGGCAACTGTGAAAAGGGGGCTGGACGAGCAAAGCGAAATCTGTCCTGTTGGCAAGCCGGAGAGCTGCGTGCTCAGAGCTGCCTGAAAAGAAGTCCCTCTGCCCGTCTTGTACTCACCGTAGGAGTTCCCTGGGAGGCAAAGTGAGGAAGAGTGAGTTTTCTCGAAAGAACAAGGGGGTGTGTGCAGTTCCTCACTAGGAGCTCATCCCAAAGCCTTCTTGGCTAGTGGTTAGGAACCCTGCCACCATGCGGCCAAAGGAAGGACCGCGTGTGCCATGAAAAGTGTGGCAGTGCAGCTCCTTCTGAGAAGCCTCAGTGAAGGTACTGCTTTAACACTGGTAGGCCTCTCAGGACTGCAGGCTCTCACGCCTGGACCCAGGTCAAGGAAGCACACGTTGTAGCCAAAGTGTCAACTGCGGCTTCCGAGTAACCTGCAGCCACATGGGTGGTTGGCCTCCACTCTGTGCATGCAGAGGCCTGGGCCACACACGGCTTGCTCCGGCGGAGAGCCAGACCTCCAACTCTGGAAAGCAGTCTTGGTAACAGAGTGGGGGACGGTGTCACGTGCAATGCCTGTCAGACTCCCGGCTTGGCTCTTAGCTGCACCGAATCATATCCGGCGAGTAACATGGATTCTACGAACTCAAAGCTGACGACCCTTCACCTCCAGTAGAAATGTGATTTTACAACCAGCCTGCAATGATGGACACCTTTCCCGAAGCACTGCTGGGAGATGGAAAGTTCCGTAGCGACAACGCCTGACTGAAGCGCTGTCGTGGCTAGCCACGTCACCTTGCGCAGAACCTCTGCTTACAAAGACTCCTCACAGGAGCGCCTGCTGTGTCACATGGCTCTCTTGTAGCTGAGCAGAAGGTGCTTCTCCACAGGCTGGGTTTGCACGTAGAAACTGGATCCTGAGGGCTCAAGCATTATTGGCTCCTCTGGAACAGGAGGCTTGGGGCCAGAAAACTGAAGGCAAAGCACGGGGGCGGGTGTGGGCGGCCGCCCATCTTGGGCGCCCTGCAGGAATCCCTCAGGAGGAAGAGTGAGTTTTCTCGAAAGAAACAGTGTGCCTGCCACTCCTTGCCAGGAGGTCATGCAGCAGACTACTTCAGCTAAGGCGAATGTCGGCTGAGCGGCCTACTCAACGTAAGGGGCAATGTTTCCATCAGCAAACTTGGCGGTCACAAGTAGACCCGAGGCTTTCACCACTGAAGTGCTGTAATGCTGGTGTGCCTTTTACATAGCTGAGGACGCTCGCGACTGCACCATTTTCCGAGGAAAATCACTGTGTACCGAAAGTGTCATCTGTGCCTTCTGAGCAACCTCATGCCTCATGATGGTCTTTGGGCTCTACTGTTGGTATGCCGAAGGCCAGGCAGCAATGTGTTTCCTCCGTCGGAGAGCCAGATATCCACAGCTTAGAAGAATCCTCAGGAAGAGTTTTCTCCCTGGTCTGCTGTGCAATGCAAGGGGACCCCGGTTGGTACAACCTGAGCTGCACCGGAACAAACACCGCCACGGCAAGGGTGCTCAGAATTCATAGCTGACGTCTTCCCCTCGCAAGCAGCACGTCGACTTCAGATCCAGCTGGAGACTTGTGCTCTCAGCCTTTGAAGACTGTTAGGCCTTTGCAAGATCCACGGTGAGGTAGGCGACACTAAGGCGTTCACTGGCTCACGCCATTCACCTCAGGAGGACTCCTGCTTGCCAAAGTGTTGTCATGGAAGGGCCCTTGTGTGTGGCATGTGTCTATGTGGCCTGCCTGTGAACTTCAGGTACATGAGCTAGGTGTCAACCGTGAAAGTGGAGGGGGACGGGAATGGCACAATTTACCCCAGTGACAAACCGGAGAGCTGCGTCCTCAGAGCTGCCTGAGAAACAGTTCTGTTGCCCGTCTTCTATTCACCCCTGGATTACCCTGAGAGGCAACCTGAGGCAGAGTGAATTTTCTTCAACGAACCGGAGTGCGTGCAGTTCCTTGCTAGGTTCTCATCCCAAAGCCTTCTTGGCCAGTGGGAAGGAAACCTGCCCGCGTGGTGCAAGGAACGTCCGTGTTTTCGATGATGAGTGCTTAATGAAAAGCCCGGCGGTCGCCAACCTTCCCAACCCTGCGGGAATACCCGGGGAGGAACGGAGACTTTGCCCCAGGAAACAGCATGCTGGCAATTGCTTGCAAGGTGTACATCCAGCAGAGGAGGTTATCTAGGGCGTAAGTCAGCCGAGCGCCAGACTCAAGGTAAGGGGCAGTGTTTCTCTCCACCGGCACAGTCGCAGTCAGCAGTTTCAAAGAGGCCTTCCCGACTGAACTGCTGTAAATGCTGGTGTGCCTTTCAAGACTCTGAAAGGATGAGGATGCGAGCGTCTGCACCGTATGCCAAGGAAGGTCACTGTGGAGCAGAAGTGGCATCTGTGCCTGCTGAGCAACACCCAGCCACAAGGGTGTTTGGACTCTACTGTTTTGTATGCAGGAGGCTGGGCAACAACGTGTTTGCTCCATTGGAGAGCTCGATTTGGAGAGCTTAGAGGATGCCTGAAGAACACGTTTATAACGGGGCTTCTGGCCAATGCAAGGGGGCCTACTTTTGTAACCCTGAGCTGCTTTTGGAAAAACACCGGGCTTACACGAGTTCTCGGAATTCATACTAGACCTCTTGCTCCCTGAAGCAGCACCTGGACTTCACCTCTCGAGGGAGAAATAGGCAGTCGTCCTCCGGAGACTGCTACTCCTTTGCAAAATGTACCATGACCTAGGCGAAACGAAGGCATTCACTGGCTCGCGCAATTCACTTCAGGAGGAACACTGCCTTTCCAAAGTGCTTTCAGCGAAGGGGTACAGTATGTGACATGGGTCTCCTTCGGCTGCCCGGGAACGTCAGCTACATGAGCTGTGTGGCAACTGTGAAAAGGGGGCTGGACGAGCAAAGCGAAATCTGTCCTGTTGGCAAGCCGGAGAGCTGCGTGCTCAGAGCTGCCTGAAAAGAAGTCCCTCTGCCCGTCTTGTACTCACCGTAGGAGTTCCCTGGGAGGCAAAGTGAGGAAGAGTGAGTTTTCTCGAAAGAACAAGGGGGTGTGTGCAGTTCCTCACTAGGAGCTCATCCCAAAGCCTTCTTGGCTAGTGGTTAGGAACCCTGCCACCATGCGGCCAAAGGAAGGACCGCGTGTGCCATGAAAAGTGTGGCAGTGCAGCTCCTTCTGAGAAGCCTCAGTGAAGGTACTGCTTTAACACTGGTAGGCCTCTCAGGACTGCAGGCTCTCACGCCTGGACCCAGGTCAAGGAAGCACACGTTGTAGCCAAAGTGTCAACTGCGGCTTCCGAGTAACCTGCAGCCACATGGGTGGTTGGCCTCCACTCTGTGCATGCAGAGGCCTGGGCCACACACGGCTTGCTCCGGCGGAGAGCCAGACCTCCAACTCTGGAAAGCAGTCTTGGTAACAGAGTGGGGGACGGTGTCACGTGCAATGCCTGTCAGACTCCCGGCTTGGCTCTTAGCTGCACCGAATCATATCCGGCGAGTAACATGGATTCTACGAACTCAAAGCTGACGACCCTTCACCTCCAGTAGAAATGTGATTTTACAACCAGCCTGCAATGATGGACACCTTTCCCGAAGCACTGCTGGGAGATGGAAAGTTCCGTAGCGACAACGCCTGACTGAAGCGCTGTCGTGGCTAGCCACGTCACCTTGCGCAGAACCTCTGCTTACAAAGACTCCTCACAGGAGCGCCTGCTGTGTCACATGGCTCTCTTGTAGCTGAGCAGAAGGTGCTTCTCCACAGGCTGGGTTTGCACGTAGAAACTGGATCCTGAGGGCTCAAGCATTATTGGCTCCTCTGGAACAGGAGGCTTGGGGCCAGAAAACTGAAGGCAAAGCACGGGGGCGGGTGTGGGCGGCCGCCCATCTTGGGCGCCCTGCAGGAATCCCTCAGGAGGAAGAGTGAGTTTTCTCGAAAGAAACAGTGTGCCTGCCACTCCTTGCCAGGAGGTCATGCAGCAGACTACTTCAGCTAAGGCGAATGTCGGCTGAGCGGCCTACTCAACGTAAGGGGCAATGTTTCCATCAGCAAACTTGGCGGTCACAAGTAGACCCGAGGCTTTCACCACTGAAGTGCTGTAATGCTGGTGTGCCTTTTACATAGCTGAGGACGCTCGCGACTGCACCATTTTCCGAGGAAAATCACTGTGTACCGAAAGTGTCATCTGTGCCTTCTGAGCAACCTCATGCCTCATGATGGTCTTTGGGCTCTACTGTTGGTATGCCGAAGGCCAGGCAGCAATGTGTTTCCTCCGTCGGAGAGCCAGATATCCACAGCTTAGAAGAATCCTCAGGAAGAGTTTTCTCCCTGGTCTGCTGTGCAATGCAAGGGGACCCCGGTTGGTACAACCTGAGCTGCACCGGAACAAACACCGCCACGGCAAGGGTGCTCAGAATTCATAGCTGACGTCTTCCCCTCGCAAGCAGCACGTCGACTTCAGATCCAGCTGGAGACTTGTGCTCTCAGCCTTTGAAGACTGTTAGGCCTTTGCAAGATCCACGGTGAGGTAGGCGACACTAAGGCGTTCACTGGCTCACGCCATTCACCTCAGGAGGACTCCTGCTTGCCAAAGTGTTGTCATGGAAGGGCCCTTGTGTGTGGCATGTGTCTATGTGGCCTGCCTGTGAACTTCAGGTACATGAGCTAGGTGTCAACCGTGAAAGTGGAGGGGGACGGGAATGGCACAATTTACCCCAGTGACAAACCGGAGAGCTGCGTCCTCAGAGCTGCCTGAGAAACAGTTCTGTTGCCCGTCTTCTATTCACCCCTGGATTACCCTGAGAGGCAACCTGAGGCAGAGTGAATTTTCTTCAACGAACCGGAGTGCGTGCAGTTCCTTGCTAGGTTCTCATCCCAAAGCCTTCTTGGCCAGTGGGAAGGAAACCTGCCCGCGTGGTGCAAGGAACGTCCGTGTTTTCGATGATGAGTGCTTAATGAAAAGCCCGGCGGTCGCCAACCTTCCCAACCCTGCGGGAATACCCGGGGAGGAACGGAGACTTTGCCCCAGGAAACAGCATGCTGGCAATTGCTTGCAAGGTGTACATCCAGCAGAGGAGGTTATCTAGGGCGTAAGTCAGCCGAGCGCCAGACTCAAGGTAAGGGGCAGTGTTTCTCTCCACCGGCACAGTCGCAGTCAGCAGTTTCAAAGAGGCCTTCCCGACTGAACTGCTGTAAATGCTGGTGTGCCTTTCAAGACTCTGAAAGGATGAGGATGCGAGCGTCTGCACCGTATGCCAAGGAAGGTCACTGTGGAGCAGAAGTGGCATCTGTGCCTGCTGAGCAACACCCAGCCACAAGGGTGTTTGGACTCTACTGTTTTGTATGCAGGAGGCTGGGCAACAACGTGTTTGCTCCATTGGAGAGCTCGATTTGGAGAGCTTAGAGGATGCCTGAAGAACACGTTTATAACGGGGCTTCTGGCCAATGCAAGGGGGCCTACTTTTGTAACCCTGAGCTGCTTTTGGAAAAACACCGGGCTTACACGAGTTCTCGGAATTCATACTAGACCTCTTGCTCCCTGAAGCAGCACCTGGACTTCACCTCTCGAGGGAGAAATAGGCAGTCGTCCTCCGGAGACTGCTACTCCTTTGCAAAATGTACCATGACCTAGGCGAAACGAAGGCATTCACTGGCTCGCGCAATTCACTTCAGGAGGAACACTGCCTTTCCAAAGTGCTTTCAGCGAAGGGGTACAGTAGGTGACATGGGTCTCCTTCGGCTGCCCGGGAACGTCAGCTACATGAGCTGTGTGGCAACTGTGAAAAGGGGGCTGGACGAGCAAAGCGAAATCTGTCCTGTTGGCAAGCCGGAGAGCTGCGTGCTCAGAGCTGCCTGAAAAGAAGTCCCTCTGCCCGTCTTGTACTCACCGTAGGAGTTCCCTGGGAGGCAAAGTGAGGAAGAGTGAGTTTTCTCGAAAGAACAAGGGGGTGTGTGCAGTTCCTCACTAGGAGCTCATCCCAAAGCCTTCTTGGCTAGTGGTTAGGAACCCTGCCACCATGCGGCCAAAGGAAGGACCGCGTGTGCCATGAAAAGTGTGGCAGTGCAGCTCCTTCTGAGAAGCCTCAGTGAAGGTACTGCTTTAACACTGGTAGGCCTCTCAGGACTGCAGGCTCTCACGCCTGGACCCAGGTCAAGGAAGCACACGTTGTAGCCAAAGTGTCAACTGCGGCTTCCGAGTAACCTGCAGCCACATGGGTGGTTGGCCTCCACTCTGTGCATGCAGAGGCCTGGGCCACACACGGCTTGCTCCGGCGGAGAGCCAGACCTCCAACTCTGGAAAGCAGTCTTGGTAACAGAGTGGGGGACGGTGTCACGTGCAATGCCTGTCAGACTCCCGGCTTGGCTCTTAGCTGCACCGAATCATATCCGGCGAGTAACATGGATTCTACGAACTCAAAGCTGACGACCCTTCACCTCCAGTAGAAATGTGATTTTACAACCAGCCTGCAATGATGGACACCTTTCCCGAAGCACTGCTGGGAGATGGAAAGTTCCGTAGCGACAACGCCTGACTGAAGCGCTGTCGTGGCTAGCCACGTCACCTTGCGCAGAACCTCTGCTTACAAAGACTCCTCACAGGAGCGCCTGCTGTGTCACATGGCTCTCTTGTAGCTGAGCAGAAGGTGCTTCTCCACAGGCTGGGTTTGCACGTAGAAACTGGATCCTGAGGGCTCAAGCATTATTGGCTCCTCTGGAACAGGAGGCTTGGGGCCAGAAAACTGAAGGCAAAGCACGGGGGCGGGTGTGGGCGGCCGCCCATCTTGGGCGCCCTGCAGGAATCCCTCAGGAGGAAGAGTGAGTTTTCTCGAAAGAAACAGTGTGCCTGCCACTCCTTGCCAGGAGGTCATGCAGCAGACTACTTCAGCTAAGGCGAATGTCGGCTGAGCGGCCTACTCAACGTAAGGGGCAATGTTTCCATCAGCAAACTTGGCGGTCACAAGTAGACCCGAGGCTTTCACCACTGAAGTGCTGTAATGCTGGTGTGCCTTTTACATAGCTGAGGACGCTCGCGACTGCACCATTTTCCGAGGAAAATCACTGTGTACCGAAAGTGTCATCTGTGCCTTCTGAGCAACCTCATGCCTCATGATGGTCTTTGGGCTCTACTGTTGGTATGCCGAAGGCCAGGCAGCAATGTGTTTCCTCCGTCGGAGAGCCAGATATCCACAGCTTAGAAGAATCCTCAGGAAGAGTTTTCTCCCTGGTCTGCTGTGCAATGCAAGGGGACCCCGGTTGGTACAACCTGAGCTGCACCGGAACAAACACCGCCACGGCAAGGGTGCTCAGAATTCATAGCTGACGTCTTCCCCTCGCAAGCAGCACGTCGACTTCAGATCCAGCTGGAGACTTGTGCTCTCAGCCTTTGAAGACTGTTAGGCCTTTGCAAGATCCACGGTGAGGTAGGCGACACTAAGGCGTTCACTGGCTCACGCCATTCACCTCAGGAGGACTCCTGCTTGCCAAAGTGTTGTCATGGAAGGGCCCTTGTGTGTGGCATGTGTCTATGTGGCCTGCCTGTGAACTTCAGGTACATGAGCTAGGTGTCAACCGTGAAAGTGGAGGGGGACGGGAATGGCACAATTTACCCCAGTGACAAACCGGAGAGCTGCGTCCTCAGAGCTGCCTGAGAAACAGTTCTGTTGCCCGTCTTCTATTCACCCCTGGATTACCCTGAGAGGCAACCTGAGGCAGAGTGAATTTTCTTCAACGAACCGGAGTGCGTGCAGTTCCTTGCTAGGTTCTCATCCCAAAGCCTTCTTGGCCAGTGGGAAGGAAACCTGCCCGCGTGGTGCAAGGAACGTCCGTGTTTTCGATGATGAGTGCTTAATGAAAAGCCCGGCGGTCGCCAACCTTCCCAACCCTGCGGGAATACCCGGGGAGGAACGGAGACTTTGCCCCAGGAAACAGCATGCTGGCAATTGCTTGCAAGGTGTACATCCAGCAGAGGAGGTTATCTAGGGCGTAAGTCAGCCGAGCGCCAGACTCAAGGTAAGGGGCAGTGTTTCTCTCCACCGGCACAGTCGCAGTCAGCAGTTTCAAAGAGGCCTTCCCGACTGAACTGCTGTAAATGCTGGTGTGCCTTTCAAGACTCTGAAAGGATGAGGATGCGAGCGTCTGCACCGTATGCCAAGGAAGGTCACTGTGGAGCAGAAGTGGCATCTGTGCCTGCTGAGCAACACCCAGCCACAAGGGTGTTTGGACTCTACTGTTTTGTATGCAGGAGGCTGGGCAACAACGTGTTTGCTCCATTGGAGAGCTCGATTTGGAGAGCTTAGAGGATGCCTGAAGAACACGTTTATAACGGGGCTTCTGGCCAATGCAAGGGGGCCTACTTTTGTAACCCTGAGCTGCTTTTGGAAAAACACCGGGCTTACACGAGTTCTCGGAATTCATACTAGACCTCTTGCTCCCTGAAGCAGCACCTGGACTTCACCTCTCGAGGGAGAAATAGGCAGTCGTCCTCCGGAGACTGCTACTCCTTTGCAAAATGTACCATGACCTAGGCGAAACGAAGGCATTCACTGGCTCGCGCAATTCACTTCAGGAGGAACACTGCCTTTCCAAAGTGCTTTCAGCGAAGGGGTACAGTATGTGACATGGGTCTCCTTCGGCTGCCCGGGAACGTCAGCTACATGAGCTGTGTGGCAACTGTGAAAAGGGGGCTGGACGAGCAAAGCGAAATCTGTCCTGTTGGCAAGCCGGAGAGCTGCGTGCTCAGAGCTGCCTGAAAAGAAGTCCCTCTGCCCGTCTTGTACTCACCGTAGGAGTTCCCTGGGAGGCAAAGTGAGGAAGAGTGAGTTTTCTCGAAAGAACAAGGGGGTGTGTGCAGTTCCTCACTAGGAGCTCATCCCAAAGCCTTCTTGGCTAGTGGTTAGGAACCCTGCCACCATGCGGCCAAAGGAAGGACCGCGTGTGCCATGAAAAGTGTGGCAGTGCAGCTCCTTCTGAGAAGCCTCAGTGAAGGTACTGCTTTAACACTGGTAGGCCTCTCAGGACTGCAGGCTCTCACGCCTGGACCCAGGTCAAGGAAGCACACGTTGTAGCCAAAGTGTCAACTGCGGCTTCCGAGTAACCTGCAGCCACATGGGTGGTTGGCCTCCACTCTGTGCATGCAGAGGCCTGGGCCACACACGGCTTGCTCCGGCGGAGAGCCAGACCTCCAACTCTGGAAAGCAGTCTTGGTAACAGAGTGGGGGACGGTGTCACGTGCAATGCCTGTCAGACTCCCGGCTTGGCTCTTAGCTGCACCGAATCATATCCGGCGAGTAACATGGATTCTACGAACTCAAAGCTGACGACCCTTCACCTCCAGTAGAAATGTGATTTTACAACCAGCCTGCAATGATGGACACCTTTCCCGAAGCACTGCTGGGAGATGGAAAGTTCCGTAGCGACAACGCCTGACTGAAGCGCTGTCGTGGCTAGCCACGTCACCTTGCGCAGAACCTCTGCTTACAAAGACTCCTCACAGGAGCGCCTGCTGTGTCACATGGCTCTCTTGTAGCTGAGCAGAAGGTGCTTCTCCACAGGCTGGGTTTGCACGTAGAAACTGGATCCTGAGGGCTCAAGCATTATTGGCTCCTCTGGAACAGGAGGCTTGGGGCCAGAAAACTGAAGGCAAAGCACGGGGGCGGGTGTGGGCGGCCGCCCATCTTGGGCGCCCTGCAGGAATCCCTCAGGAGGAAGAGTGAGTTTTCTCGAAAGAAACAGTGTGCCTGCCACTCCTTGCCAGGAGGTCATGCAGCAGACTACTTCAGCTAAGGCGAATGTCGGCTGAGCGGCCTACTCAACGTAAGGGGCAATGTTTCCATCAGCAAACTTGGCGGTCACAAGTAGACCCGAGGCTTTCACCACTGAAGTGCTGTAATGCTGGTGTGCCTTTTACATAGCTGAGGACGCTCGCGACTGCACCATTTTCCGAGGAAAATCACTGTGTACCGAAAGTGTCATCTGTGCCTTCTGAGCAACCTCATGCCTCATGATGGTCTTTGGGCTCTACTGTTGGTATGCCGAAGGCCAGGCAGCAATGTGTTTCCTCCGTCGGAGAGCCAGATATCCACAGCTTAGAAGAATCCTCAGGAAGAGTTTTCTCCCTGGTCTGCTGTGCAATGCAAGGGGACCCCGGTTGGTACAACCTGAGCTGCACCGGAACAAACACCGCCACGGCAAGGGTGCTCAGAATTCATAGCTGACGTCTTCCCCTCGCAAGCAGCACGTCGACTTCAGATCCAGCTGGAGACTTGTGCTCTCAGCCTTTGAAGACTGTTAGGCCTTTGCAAGATCCACGGTGAGGTAGGCGACACTAAGGCGTTCACTGGCTCACGCCATTCACCTCAGGAGGACTCCTGCTTGCCAAAGTGTTGTCATGGAAGGGCCCTTGTGTGTGGCATGTGTCTATGTGGCCTGCCTGTGAACTTCAGGTACATGAGCTAGGTGTCAACCGTGAAAGTGGAGGGGGACGGGAATGGCACAATTTACCCCAGTGACAAACCGGAGAGCTGCGTCCTCAGAGCTGCCTGAGAAACAGTTCTGTTGCCCGTCTTCTATTCACCCCTGGATTACCCTGAGAGGCAACCTGAGGCAGAGTGAATTTTCTTCAACGAACCGGAGTGCGTGCAGTTCCTTGCTAGGTTCTCATCCCAAAGCCTTCTTGGCCAGTGGGAAGGAAACCTGCCCGCGTGGTGCAAGGAACGTCCGTGTTTTCGATGATGAGTGCTTAATGAAAAGCCCGGCGGTCGCCAACCTTCCCAACCCTGCGGGAATACCCGGGGAGGAACGGAGACTTTGCCCCAGGAAACAGCATGCTGGCAATTGCTTGCAAGGTGTACATCCAGCAGAGGAGGTTATCTAGGGCGTAAGTCAGCCGAGCGCCAGACTCAAGGTAAGGGGCAGTGTTTCTCTCCACCGGCACAGTCGCAGTCAGCAGTTTCAAAGAGGCCTTCCCGACTGAACTGCTGTAAATGCTGGTGTGCCTTTCAAGACTCTGAAAGGATGAGGATGCGAGCGTCTGCACCGTATGCCAAGGAAGGTCACTGTGGAGCAGAAGTGGCATCTGTGCCTGCTGAGCAACACCCAGCCACAAGGGTGTTTGGACTCTACTGTTTTGTATGCAGGAGGCTGGGCAACAACGTGTTTGCTCCATTGGAGAGCTCGATTTGGAGAGCTTAGAGGATGCCTGAAGAACACGTTTATAACGGGGCTTCTGGCCAATGCAAGGGGGCCTACTTTTGTAACCCTGAGCTGCTTTTGGAAAAACACCGGGCTTACACGAGTTCTCGGAATTCATACTAGACCTCTTGCTCCCTGAAGCAGCACCTGGACTTCACCTCTCGAGGGAGAAATAGGCAGTCGTCCTCCGGAGACTGCTACTCCTTTGCAAAATGTACCATGACCTAGGCGAAACGAAGGCATTCACTGGCTCGCGCAATTCACTTCAGGAGGAACACTGCCTTTCCAAAGTGCTTTCAGCGAAGGGGTACAGTATGTGACATGGGTCTCCTTCGGCTGCCCGGGAACGTCAGCTACATGAGCTGTGTGGCAACTGTGAAAAGGGGGCTGGACGAGCAAAGCGAAATCTGTCCTGTTGGCAAGCCGGAGAGCTGCGTGCTCAGAGCTGCCTGAAAAGAAGTCCCTCTGCCCGTCTTGTACTCACCGTAGGAGTTCCCTGGGAGGCAAAGTGAGGAAGAGTGAGTTTTCTCGAAAGAACAAGGGGGTGTGTGCAGTTCCTCACTAGGAGCTCATCCCAAAGCCTTCTTGGCTAGTGGTTAGGAACCCTGCCACCATGCGGCCAAAGGAAGGACCGCGTGTGCCATGAAAAGTGTGGCAGTGCAGCTCCTTCTGAGAAGCCTCAGTGAAGGTACTGCTTTAACACTGGTAGGCCTCTCAGGACTGCAGGCTCTCACGCCTGGACCCAGGTCAAGGAAGCACACGTTGTAGCCAAAGTGTCAACTGCGGCTTCCGAGTAACCTGCAGCCACATGGGTGGTTGGCCTCCACTCTGTGCATGCAGAGGCCTGGGCCACACACGGCTTGCTCCGGCGGAGAGCCAGACCTCCAACTCTGGAAAGCAGTCTTGGTAACAGAGTGGGGGACGGTGTCACGTGCAATGCCTGTCAGACTCCCGGCTTGGCTCTTAGCTGCACCGAATCATATCCGGCGAGTAACATGGATTCTACGAACTCAAAGCTGACGACCCTTCACCTCCAGTAGAAATGTGATTTTACAACCAGCCTGCAATGATGGACACCTTTCCCGAAGCACTGCTGGGAGATGGAAAGTTCCGTAGCGACAACGCCTGACTGAAGCGCTGTCGTGGCTAGCCACGTCACCTTGCGCAGAACCTCTGCTTACAAAGACTCCTCACAGGAGCGCCTGCTGTGTCACATGGCTCTCTTGTAGCTGAGCAGAAGGTGCTTCTCCACAGGCTGGGTTTGCACGTAGAAACTGGATCCTGAGGGCTCAAGCATTATTGGCTCCTCTGGAACAGGAGGCTTGGGGCCAGAAAACTGAAGGCAAAGCACGGGGGCGGGTGTGGGCGGCCGCCCATCTTGGGCGCCCTGCAGGAATCCCTCAGGAGGAAGAGTGAGTTTTCTCGAAAGAAACAGTGTGCCTGCCACTCCTTGCCAGGAGGTCATGCAGCAGACTACTTCAGCTAAGGCGAATGTCGGCTGAGCGGCCTACTCAACGTAAGGGGCAATGTTTCCATCAGCAAACTTGGCGGTCACAAGTAGACCCGAGGCTTTCACCACTGAAGTGCTGTAATGCTGGTGTGCCTTTTACATAGCTGAGGACGCTCGCGACTGCACCATTTTCCGAGGAAAATCACTGTGTACCGAAAGTGTCATCTGTGCCTTCTGAGCAACCTCATGCCTCATGATGGTCTTTGGGCTCTACTGTTGGTATGCCGAAGGCCAGGCAGCAATGTGTTTCCTCCGTCGGAGAGCCAGATATCCACAGCTTAGAAGAATCCTCAGGAAGAGTTTTCTCCCTGGTCTGCTGTGCAATGCAAGGGGACCCCGGTTGGTACAACCTGAGCTGCACCGGAACAAACACCGCCACGGCAAGGGTGCTCAGAATTCATAGCTGACGTCTTCCCCTCGCAAGCAGCACGTCGACTTCAGATCCAGCTGGAGACTTGTGCTCTCAGCCTTTGAAGACTGTTAGGCCTTTGCAAGATCCACGGTGAGGTAGGCGACACTAAGGCGTTCACTGGCTCACGCCATTCACCTCAGGAGGACTCCTGCTTGCCAAAGTGTTGTCATGGAAGGGCCCTTGTGTGTGGCATGTGTCTATGTGGCCTGCCTGTGAACTTCAGGTACATGAGCTAGGTGTCAACCGTGAAAGTGGAGGGGGACGGGAATGGCACAATTTACCCCAGTGACAAACCGGAGAGCTGCGTCCTCAGAGCTGCCTGAGAAACAGTTCTGTTGCCCGTCTTCTATTCACCCCTGGATTACCCTGAGAGGCAACCTGAGGCAGAGTGAATTTTCTTCAACGAACCGGAGTGCGTGCAGTTCCTTGCTAGGTTCTCATCCCAAAGCCTTCTTGGCCAGTGGGAAGGAAACCTGCCCGCGTGGTGCAAGGAACGTCCGTGTTTTCGATGATGAGTGCTTAATGAAAAGCCCGGCGGTCGCCAACCTTCCCAACCCTGCGGGAATACCCGGGGAGGAACGGAGACTTTGCCCCAGGAAACAGCATGCTGGCAATTGCTTGCAAGGTGTACATCCAGCAGAGGAGGTTATCTAGGGCGTAAGTCAGCCGAGCGCCAGACTCAAGGTAAGGGGCAGTGTTTCTCTCCACCGGCACAGTCGCAGTCAGCAGTTTCAAAGAGGCCTTCCCGACTGAACTGCTGTAAATGCTGGTGTGCCTTTCAAGACTCTGAAAGGATGAGGATGCGAGCGTCTGCACCGTATGCCAAGGAAGGTCACTGTGGAGCAGAAGTGGCATCTGTGCCTGCTGAGCAACACCCAGCCACAAGGGTGTTTGGACTCTACTGTTTTGTATGCAGGAGGCTGGGCAACAACGTGTTTGCTCCATTGGAGAGCTCGATTTGGAGAGCTTAGAGGATGCCTGAAGAACACGTTTATAACGGGGCTTCTGGCCAATGCAAGGGGGCCTACTTTTGTAACCCTGAGCTGCTTTTGGAAAAACACCGGGCTTACACGAGTTCTCGGAATTCATACTAGACCTCTTGCTCCCTGAAGCAGCACCTGGACTTCACCTCTCGAGGGAGAAATAGGCAGTCGTCCTCCGGAGACTGCTACTCCTTTGCAAAATGTACCATGACCTAGGCGAAACGAAGGCATTCACTGGCTCGCGCAATTCACTTCAGGAGGAACACTGCCTTTCCAAAGTGCTTTCAGCGAAGGGGTACAGTATGTGACATGGGTCTCCTTCGGCTGCCCGGGAACGTCAGCTACATGAGCTGTGTGGCAACTGTGAAAAGGGGGCTGGACGAGCAAAGCGAAATCTGTCCTGTTGGCAAGCCGGAGAGCTGCGTGCTCAGAGCTGCCTGAAAAGAAGTCCCTCTGCCCGTCTTGTACTCACCGTAGGAGTTCCCTGGGAGGCAAAGTGAGGAAGAGTGAGTTTTCTCGAAAGAACAAGGGGGTGTGTGCAGTTCCTCACTAGGAGCTCATCCCAAAGCCTTCTTGGCTAGTGGTTAGGAACCCTGCCACCATGCGGCCAAAGGAAGGACCGCGTGTGCCATGAAAAGTGTGGCAGTGCAGCTCCTTCTGAGAAGCCTCAGTGAAGGTACTGCTTTAACACTGGTAGGCCTCTCAGGACTGCAGGCTCTCACGCCTGGACCCAGGTCAAGGAAGCACACGTTGTAGCCAAAGTGTCAACTGCGGCTTCCGAGTAACCTGCAGCCACATGGGTGGTTGGCCTCCACTCTGTGCATGCAGAGGCCTGGGCCACACACGGCTTGCTCCGGCGGAGAGCCAGACCTCCAACTCTGGAAAGCAGTCTTGGTAACAGAGTGGGGGACGGTGTCACGTGCAATGCCTGTCAGACTCCCGGCTTGGCTCTTAGCTGCACCGAATCATATCCGGCGAGTAACATGGATTCTACGAACTCAAAGCTGACGACCCTTCACCTCCAGTAGAAATGTGATTTTACAACCAGCCTGCAATGATGGACACCTTTCCCGAAGCACTGCTGGGAGATGGAAAGTTCCGTA